>NC_134358.1:266424837-266517337 GCF_048569485.1 Anomaloglossus baeobatrachus | reverse complement strand
TCCTGACAGTTCTGGTGATTGTGCTCTCCTGACAGTTCTGGTGATTGTGCTCTCTTGACAGTTCTGGTGATTGTGCTCTCCTGACAGTTCTGGTGATTGTGCTCTCCTGACAGTTCTGGTGGTTATGCTCCCCTCACAGTTCTGGTGATTGTGCTCTCCTGACAGTTCTGGTGATTGTGCTCTCCTGACAGTCCTGGTGATTGTGCTCCCTGACATTCCTGGTGGTCGTGCTCTCCTGACAGTCCTAATGGTGTACTCCCAGACAGGTCTGGTGAACTTCTATCCTGACAGTCCTGGTGTTGTGCTTCTGTGACGCCCCTGGACTATCAGGTCCTCACAGGGTACTGCACAAGCTGCCCTTCCGTGCAGTATTCCGCCTCCCTTTTGGTTATGGGTTATGACACACCAGTGGACGGCTTGAGTGGAATAGAGTCGCCCACCCGGGGGGTCAGGGAGGGAAGCTGAGGAGTGTAGCAGAGTGTGTCTAGAGGAGAGTTGAAGGAGAGAGGTTGGGAAGTAGCCCTCGAGCTGAGAGGAGCTGAGAGGAAGTCGGGAGTGGTGACTCCTGAAGTAACTCTCTAGGTTGCAGATGGTGGTCTGGGCCTAGAGGAGTCGGACCCCCGGTCGCAGGGAATTGTGGCGAGGTGCTTGGACCTGTCGAGGAGGACAGCCGTCAGCCTAGCACTATCACCGGTCCGGGACCAAAGGCACGATGGCATACATGGACCCTAGGTCGGGGAGTAGCTTAAGGCAACCCGATAATTTACCTGAGGAGAATGGAGCCTTTATGATCTGTTCCCACCCGCTCCAGAATCAGGGCATTAGCACAAGGAGGATAGGACCTTCCAAATCCAAAACGGTCCAGAAAATCCCAAGCGTGAGCCCTGAGAGCAAGCTCCCATACTTAGCCATAGTAGGGAGCGGGGCCCGGATAGTTCCATGCTACCGGGCCATCAAGTTGAAGTCAGACTAAGTGCCAGGAGGCAGGTCACGGATCACCAGACAGCACCATTGGGCACGGGACCTGGACGAGCTCCCCTCAGCGGCAGCAGTAGCCAGAGACTTGGTTCACCCGGTTGTCAGCGTCTGCTTATGAACTGAGTGAGTATAAGAGTGACCCCTGCATCCCACGACACCCCTACACCGAGTCCCGGGGCATCCCCCTACCCGTGGAGGGTTGCAACACCTTGCTGCCCCACTTGATCACCCCGGGTACTCCCAGCGGCAGTGGCGGTACACCTCAACTTACCACACACCACAGGTGGCGTCACGAACTATACATCAACTCCCCTGTAAATATCCCGCTTACATTTGAGTGGCCGCACGACCCCGGATCCGGAGACCCTTGAGCCACAGCGAACCCGGATCCGAGCAGCTCGGCTGCTTCCATGGGGGTGGCACACTTCCCTGAAAGTCTTAGTGGTGCACTCCCTGACGGTCCTGGTGGTGTACTCCTTGACAGTCCTGGTGGTTGTGCTCTCCTGACAGTTCTGATGAGCGTGCTCCCCTGACAGTTCTGGTGGTCATGCTCCCCTGACAGTTCTGGTGGTCATGCTCCCCTGACAGTTCTGGTGGTCGTGCTCCCTGACATTCTTGGTTGTCGTGCTTCCTGACAGTCCTAATGATGTACTCCCTGACAGGTCTGGTGGACTTCTCTCCTGACAGTCCTGGTGTTGTGCTTCCCTGACAGTCTTAGTGGTGTAATCCCTGACAGTCCTGGTGGTGTACTCCTTGACAGTCCTGATGGTCGTGCTAACTGAAAGTCCTGGTGGTCATGCTCCCTGACAGTCATAATGGTGTACTCCCTGACAGGTCTGGTGGACTTCTCTCCTGACAGTCCTGGTGTTGTGCTTCCCTGACAGTCTTATTGGTGTACTCCCTGAAAGTCCTGGTGGTGTACTCCTTGATAGTCCTGGTGGTCGTGCTCCCTGACAGTCCTGGTGGTCGTGCTACCTGACAGTTCTGATATTTGTGCTCTCCTGACAGTCCTGGTGGTCGTGCTCCCCTGACAGTTTTGTTGGTCTTCTTCCTTGACATTTCTGGTGGTTGTGCTCCTCTGACAGTTCTGGTGATCGTGCTACCCTCCCTGACAGTTCTGGTGGTCGTGCTCCCTGACAGTCCTAATGGTGAACTCCTTGACAGGTCTGGTGGACTTCTCTCCTGACAGTCCTGGTGTTGTGCTTCCCTGACAGTCTTATTGGTGTACTCCCTGAAAGTCCTGGTGGTGTACTCCTTGATAGTCCTGGTGGTCGTGCTGCCTGACAGTCCTGGTGGTCATGCTCCTTAAC
Source organism: Anomaloglossus baeobatrachus (assembly GCF_048569485.1). Classification (NCBI taxonomy): domain Eukaryota; kingdom Metazoa; phylum Chordata; class Amphibia; order Anura; family Aromobatidae; genus Anomaloglossus; species Anomaloglossus baeobatrachus. The sequence goes on along the minus strand of NC_134358.1, from coordinate 266,515,049 downwards.
AATTCTGATAGTTGTGCGCTCCTGACAGTTCTGGTGGTCGTGCTCCCGACAGTCCTGGTGGTCGTGCTCCCCTGACAGTTCTGTTGGTCTTCTTCCTTGACATTTCTGGTGGTTGTGCTCCTCTGACAGTTCTGGTGATCGTGCTCTCCTCCCTGACAGTTCTGGTGGTCGTGCTCCCTGACAGTCCTAATGGTATACTCCCTGACAGGTCTGGTGGACTTCTCTCCTGACAGTCCTAGTGTTGTGCTTCCCTGACAGTCTTAGTGGTGTACTCCCTGAAAGTCCTGGTGGTGTACTCCTTGACAGTTCTAGTGGTCATGCTCCCTAACAGATCTGGTAGTAATGCTCCTGAGAGCTCTAGTGGTGGTGCTCCCCTTACAGTTCTGGTAGTTGTGCTCCCCTGACAGTTCTGGTGGTCGTGCTCCCGACAGTCCTGGTGGTCGTGCTCCCCTGACAGATCTGGTGGTGTTTTTCCCTGAGAGTTCTGGTGGTTGTGCTCCCCTGACAATACTGGTGGTCGTGCTCCCCTGACAGTACTTGTGGTCATGCTCCCCTGACAGTACTTGTGGTCATGCTCCCCTGACAGGTCTGGTGGTCTTATCCCATGACAGGTCTGTTGGTCTTCTCCCCTGACCATTATGATGGGCATGCTCCCCTGACAGTACTGGTCATTCTTCCCTGACAGCCCTGGTCATTCTCCCCTGACAGCCCTGGTCTTTCTGTCCTGACAGGTCCCGTTGTCGTGCTCTCCTGACAGGTCTGCTGGTCTTCTCCCCTGACAGATCTGGTGGTCTTCCCCCTTGCCAAGGCTGGTGGTCGTGGTCACTGACAAGTTTGGTGGTTGTGCTTCTCTGACAATTCTGGTGGTCTTGCACCTTTGACATTTCTGGTGGTGTTCTTCCCTGACAGGTCTGGTGGTGTACTCCCTGACAGTCCTGGTGATATACTCCTTGACAGTCCTGGTGGCCATGTTCCCCTGACAGGTCTGGTGGTTGAGTTCCCCTGACAGTTCAGGTGGTCGTGGTCCCTTGACAGATCTGGTGGTCGGGTTCCCCTGACAGCCCTGGTGGTGTACTTCCTGACAGGTTTGGTGGTGCTGCTTCCCTGACAGGTCTGGTAGTAGTTCTCCCTGACAGTCCTGGGGTTTGTGTTCCCCTGACAGGGCTGGTTGGTGGTCGTACTACCTGACAGATCTGGTGGTGTACTTCCTGACAGGTCTGGGGTTTGTGTTCCCCTGACAGGTCTGGTGGTGTACTCACTCTCAGTCCTGGTGGTGTACTCCCTGACAGGTCTGGTGGTCCTGCTTCCCTGACAGGTCTGGTACTAGTTCTCCCTGACAGTCCTGGGGTTTGTGTTCCCCTGACAGTCCTGGTGGTGTACTCCCTGACAGGTCTGGTGGTGTACTCCCTGACAGGTCTGGTGGTGTACTCCCTGACAGGTCTGGTGGTGTACTCCCTGACAGGTCTGGTGGTGTACTCCCTGACAGGTCTGGTGGTGTACTCCCTGACAGGTCTGGTGGTCGTGCTCCCTGACAGGTCTGGTGGTGTACTCCCTGACAGTCCTGGTGGTGTATTCCCTGACAGGTGTGGTGGTCGTGCTCCCTGACAGGTCTGGTGGTGTACTCCCTGACAGGTCTGGTGGTGTACTCCCTGACAGGTCTGGTGGTGTACTCCCTGACAGGTCTGGTGGTGTACTCCCTGACAGGTCTGGTGGTGTACTCCCTGACAGGTCTGGTGGTGTACTCCCTGACAGGTCTGGTGGTGTACTCCCTGACAGGTCTGGTGGTCGTGCTCCCTGACAGGTCTGGTGGTGTACTCCCTGACAGTCCTGGTGGTGTATTCCCTGACAGGTGTGGTGGTCGTGCTCCCTGACAGGTCTGGTGGTGTACTCCCTGACAGGTCTGGTGGTCGTGCTCCCTGACAAGTCTGGTGGTGTACTCCCTGACAGGTCTGGTGGTGTATTCCCTGACATGTCTGGTGGTCGTGCTCCCTGACAGGTCTGGTGGTCGTGCTCCCCCGCCCCCTCCTCTGCTCACTGTGGTCTGTCCTGGATGACGGCTCCGCACTTCACACACTGTCTCTCTGATCGGGGTCTGTAACAAAAGCCGGGTCCCCTCCCCCTGAATTCCCTTCCCATCAGTGTATGGACGAGCCGGCTTAACCCCTTCGTGCCGCAGCTCCAGTAGCAGCAGAGCTCGGGGAGGGCTCAGGCTCTGCCTCTCCCCCATTATTAGGCAGCCCCGTGGATTCTTCTCCCTGAGTTACTAGTGATGCTGTGGAGAGGCTGACGAGGAGTGCAGGAGCGGTGCCACCGAGGAGCTCCCTCACCCTGCTGCCGGTAAGGACGCCGCCACTGGATGTGCACTAACTTGGCAGGTGACTGAAGGTCACCCCGCGGGGAGGCTGCTGTCCGGGGTGCTGCGGGCGGGCACGGGGCGGCAGGTGATGTCCGAGGTACCGAGGACGGATGGAGACTGCTGTGCATGTCCTGGGACACGGAGCAATGGCGGCTTCCTACAGAGGACACCCACGGGCACCACCTCTGCCCACAGTGGGAGACACTGCTGCCTGTGCCCTCTGCGGACCTAGGGGAAGGGGCTGTGGACGGGCAGAGGCTGCACTCGCTCACTGTGCCTATATGCATCACTTATTTACTGGACCTGCATGTGTTTAGTTCTGTTGTTACTGTCCAATATTTATTATTTACTGTACAAATATTTATATATTTACATCTACGTGTTCTATGTGCTGCTCTGTGTGGGAGAGGTGGATGGATCACCTGGTGGTGTGTGTATATATATATACTGTGTGCACATATCTGTCTATAGTGCGCAAATGTATGGAAATATCTATCTATCTATCTATCCATCCATCCATCTATTATCTATCCATCCATCCATCCATCCATCCATCTATTATCTATCTATCTATTATCTATCTATCTATCTATCCATCCATCTATTATCTATCTATTATCTATCTATTATCTATCTATCTATCTATTATCTATCTATCTATCTATCATGTATCTATCCCTCTATCTATCCCTCTATCTATCTATCTATCTATCTATCTATCTATATTATCTATCTATCTATTATCTATCTATTTATTATCTATCTATCTATCTATCATGTATCTATCTATCCCTCTATCTATCCCTCTATCTATCTATCTATCTATCTATCTATATTATCTATCTATCTATCTATTATCTATCTATTTATTATCTATCTATCTATCTATATATTATCTATCCCTCTATCTATCCCTCTATCTATCTATCTATCTATCTATCTATCTATCTATCTATCTATCTATTATCTATCTATTTATTATCTATCTATCATGTATCTATCTATCCCTCTATCTATCTATCTATCTATCTATCTATATTATCTATCTATCTATCTATTATCTATCTATTTATTATCCCTCTATCTATCTATCATGTATCTATCTATCCCTCTATCTATCCCTCTATCTATCTATCTATCTATCTATCTATCTATCTATCTATCTATCTATTATGTATCTATCTATCTATCTGTCTATCTATCTATCCATCTATTATCTATCTATCTATCCCTTTATCTATCTATCTATCTATCTATCTATCATCTATCTATCTATCTATCTATCCATCTATTATCTATCTTATCCATCTATCAATATCCATGTACATGTATACATCATTTTGCACTCACACAGTCAGTGCCCAAGTGTATATATAAATAGATATATGTGTGTGTATGTATATTATATATACGGTGTATACACACGCAGTGAAGTCTTCAGGACAGCAGTACCCCCGTCCTCCTCACTTTTGGAGAAGTTTGCCTCCCTTCCATGCCCCCGCCATTCTCTATGGTGGCGCACCTGATGTGCCATCTCCAGCTCACAGTGATGTGTCTTCTTCCTATGGACCAGGCGACATTTGTGAGATCTCTGCAATTACTGGATTTTTACTTTCAGGCATCCTTTACTGTGGAAATTCCTCTCTACTTGTATGACCTCCCGGGAAAGAATAATAATGTCTCCCTATTGAAGAAGCAGTCACATAACGGAGTGACAGGCAGAAAGAAAGAGCAATTAGGCTTGGCTGTGGCACAGCGTCTCCTGGTATGTGCCATACAATGACGGAGCGGGGTTGGGTGGGCGCAGTGCTGGCTGTACCTGGGAACATCACAGGCTGCCGGCCACATTAAAGTCCTAACTAGACAGACTTCCCTGCCGCCTGGATTCCTGCAGCTCTGGGCACTAATACTGGATAATGACATTAATTTGATTTGCACACCCCACTGCACATACTTCTACGGTGAGGGGGAACAGCAATCAGATCTGTGCCAGTTGGGTTACTCTCATTCTTTATTTATTCATGTGAAAAGTGGAACAAAATGACAAAATAAAGAGTCCAAGCTGGGCCCTGGAAAGAGTAAAGCCCCATGGTTATGTGCCCGGCGTCACCATATGGCACACAATAGGTAATGATGGAAGGGGCATACTCCATACTCTGTGGGGCAGTACTATTAGAGCAGCCGTCTTCTCTTTTTTTCTCCACTCTTCAATTGTCCTTTAAGAAATGGGCACGCTTCCATGTCTCCAGGGAATGCTCTGTCCCTTTGGGTTCTCCAGGAAAACCAATCTGGAGCCATCCGCTCAGTCAAATCCATAGATGCCCAAGAACAAATTGCCATCTGCAGTATATCCCCCATCACGACTTGTCAGCAGGCAGTACTCACACTCTGCCTACAGATATTTAGGATCGCGCCTGCCTTCTATTGTGTCAGTGAGAAACGAAAGGTGATTAAGAGGATTAGGTGGAAATAAAAAAAATAGTAATTAAGAACTTAGTTAAAGTTGATTTTTCAGTGGAAGTGACTGGAGTTCCTCCCACATGGCTCCTATGGGACTGAAGTAATGTTCCAGTCTGATTTCTCTTTGAAGCAAATGCCTATTCCCTAGGGAAATGTGATTCTCCTCTCTCTGCTCCGAGTCTGTTCCCATCAAAAGAGACCCTTTCATTTATTTGACTGCCTTGGATGTGGGTTACTTCTAATTATGCCAGGACATGAGGTTTTCAGCAGCTTCTATTCACAGAATTTGTTTACTATGCACTTGCACAGGATTCTGAAGTTATCTGAATTTTTTAGTAGTCAAACATTGGCTGGAGAATAGAGGCTGTATATACATACACACGGCGTATACAAGGTGCTATTAGGAGAGCATCACAGGCCAAAATGGGACGCTTTCTCTTTTTTTTAGCTTTTTTTTTCTTTTATTTTCTCAGTTCAAAAGCAGCCTTATCAGAACTTGGGCTGCTACACTGGCGGGCGTCCAAATTAGTAAAATAGAGAGCTTTCAGAAATTAAACAGCCAGCGCTTGAAATGCTATTAGTTTGCCATTTACACGTTCCCATTTCCTTGCACTATTCAGGGGAAAACCAGTGGCCATATTCGCATTAGGCGGAAAGTTCTGCATGGTGAATCAATATTCTTGCTGATTAAATGCAGGATTTGCCTTGCTATTGAACGGCAACTGTAGCATCTAAAATGTGTTCCGGCGCAGATAAAATTCAGACTGGGGGGAGTCGCTTCATTTACTTCTTGCTTAGTCATGACACTATTTTCTCGCAGGTTTACAATAGCCTTAGAAATGGTAATAGGTAAATGTGGGGACATGTGAACATACATCATAATAATGAATGCTGATGCCAGCTGCACACAGCTCAGGAAAAGAGCTGACATCCACTATATGCCGCCTTGTTCCATGTTGTCCAGCGTCTCAGTGTCTCCTCTCAGGCCAACCATTTATCTATTAAGGATAATAGCTCCTTCTTTTTTTCATCTTCATGTTCGGGCTGTGCTTTCTGGGTTACAGAGTGAACTGTAATTAATTTATTGCTCTTTCGGCACTGGGGGCAAAGCCAGATGCTCTGCTTTCTCCTGATCTCCTATGGCCAAGTATAAGTTCCTTTGAGAACTATATAATCTTGTCTTGTGACATTGGATGACTTGTGTTTGCCCCAGACATATATATTTCACAATACCAACTGCTAACAAGGAACTAGTCCTCTTTGTAGGGTCATGGCACGACCACATGTACCCAACATGAAGTGGCCAGCTCATCATCTAAGATGAGGTCTGGTGGCTCCAAGCTCAAAGGGCCCATATATAATTCTGCTATCTGGGTGTAATGTTGGCAGCTCCTGCTTCTCCAGCCTCTTTATTTAGTGCCAGGGTCACATTATTCTCTGTGATATTTAATAAGAAACGCTCATATGTTTCAAGGTGAAACTAGAGGTGAGTGTGAAATAGACTCTGCTTTGCTTTAAATTCAATCTCCCTCCACAATGACTGCAGAGACTGATTAATCACGATGATTGTGGTGGATCAGTTCTCTGAGCTGGTGAAAATACAGGTCTGGAAAAGGCAGCTTCATCTGAAGTCTGGCTGATGGAAAGGAGTAATTTGAGGTTAGATGTAGCACTCTCTTCCCACCATGGAAGATTTCTTGTATCTGTGCCCGGGTGAGAGCATTGTTCATTACTTTATAACCAATTTGATGTAAAGTGGTCAGCCTAACATAAAGAAACTCATTTATATGCTGATGGTATTATAGGTCAGTCTAAAGTAAAGTTATCAATGTTTCTCCATAGAATAAACCAGTGCAATATCTACAGTGGGAACAGCAGGGATGTGATTGTATACGCCATGTGCTAGAGGATTTTTTCTGAATTTCTTTGGATGCTGAATCTATTCTTTCACTATGAATGTGTGAACATGGACCTGCATTACTGCTAAGGAAAATCTAAGAAAAATGAGATATTTAGCATATAGAAATGGCCATTTGTATATCTGCCCAGTTGCCCCTTCACGGCATATCTCGTAACTGGGTACCTAACGCTATTCTGAAGCCTCTCCCGTGTATGGGCACGTAGAAACCTGCTATATAGAATGAGATTACCTGTGGCAACTGGGGGAGGGGTGCACGGTCAGAAGGTATGACCCTCTTGATATAGACAAAAAAGCCAAGTTCTACTTTACAGTTAGTGTTCATTCACATGAGCATATTAGAGGTCTATTTGCTGTCTGAAATCAAAATGGGCTGCATATGGAGGGCACCGGAACCAATCCAAGTCACGTGAAAGTGGTACACCCGCATTGATGATTTGCCTGTAACAAAATGGGCAGCGTACTGATGGCACAAGAACCAATGCAAGTCAAGTGAAAGTGCTTACACCCGGACCGATGGTCTGCCTGTAAGAAAATGGGCAGCATATGGACGGCACAAGAATCAATGCAAGTAATTTGAGTCATTACTACCTCTTGTGGTAGGGCTTTCCACAGTCTGGCTGCTCAAACTGTAAAGAACCCTTTCCTATTTAGATGCCGGAATCGCTTTTCTTCCACTCGCAGTGAGTGCCCCCTGGTCCTTAGTATTGTCTTTGGAAGGAATAAGTCATGTGCCAGTCCTTTATATTGACCACACATGTATTTATACATATAAATGAGATCTCCTCTGAGACGTCTTTTTTCTAAGCTAAACAAATCCAACTTTTTCAACCTCTCATCATATAGGAGTCCTTCCATTCCTTGTAGTAGTCTAGTTAGCCGCCTCTGAACAGACTATAACGTCTGATTATCCTTTTAAAAATGCGGAGCCCAATCCTGAATCCCTCATTCTAGATGTGGCCTTAAAGTAATTTATAGAGGGGTAACAATACATTGGGATCCCGGGATCTAATCTCTTTTTTTATACACCCTAGAATCTTGTTTGCTTTTGCAGCTGCTGCTTGACATTGAGTGCTGCTGCTCAGCTTATTTGTAATGAGAATACCCAAGTCCTTCTCCTGTTCTGTAGTCCTGAGTTTACTTCCATTTAATGTATACGCAGTTATAGGATTACTACGTCCTAGGTGCATTACTTTACATTTATCAACATTAAATCTCATTTGCCAAGTATCTGCCCATTCTGACATCTTATCCAGATCTTTTTGTAATATTATACTATCAAGTTCAGTTTTTAATATCCTATATAGTTTGGTGTCATCAGCAAAGACTGACACTTTACTATCAATCCCATCCACAAGGTCATTAATAAAGAGATTAAAAAGAATTGGTCCTAGCACAGATCCCTGCGGCACCCCACTGCTGACTATGGCCCATTTAGAGAATGTTCCATTTATGACTACTCTTTGTTTCCTATCTTTTAGCCAATTCCTTACCCAGTTGCATATAGTTTCCCCTAGTCCTTGCTTCTGGAGCTTCAGTATAAGGCTATTATGTGGTACAGTATCAAATGCCTTTGCAAAGTCCAAATAAATCACATCAGCTGCATTACCAATATCCAGGTTTGAACTTACCCCCTCATAGAACCCCAACAGGTTGGTTAGACACAACTTATCTTGATGAATCCATGCTGTCTGTCAGTTATTATTTTATTCTCTTTCTAATATATATCATTGTATGTCATCTCTTAAAATTCCCTCAAAAACTTTGCATACTACTGATGTCAGGCTTACTGGACGGTAGTTGCCTGGATCTACCCTCTTACCTTTCTTAAATATCGGTACCAAATCAGCAATCCTCCAATCCTGAGGCACCAATCCTGTTACAAGCGAGTCTAAAAAGATGAGATACAGCGGTCTGTCAATTACTGAGCTCAATTCCCTCAATATCCATGGATGAATACCATCTGGCCCAGTTTTTAGATAGTAACTGTATTTAGCCTTTTAGCATTTATTAAATTGTTCATGTAAGAATTGGATCAGATAGAGTGCTTCTCACACTCTGATGAGTTGATGCAGAATATAAATGATATTCACAGTTTGGACATTCAAATGGACATAGATTAAAGTGCAGGAATGGTTGCGATGAAGTAATAAACGTTTTGACCTATCCGGGTCTTGTTCAGAAATGGTGCTCCTAGAAGTGGGTAAAAGGCATTCCCACTCCTAAGTCCTATCTGTCCTGTGGTCAATGTGGGAACTGTCTAGTTACTTAAAAAAGCCGGCGGGTTACCTGGCTATGGTAGCCTGTTAGACCATGCCAAGTGTATGTCATAGTGTCACACTGACAGTTATAATGTATTACAATGTGTATATATTGCAATACATTATACCAGTGATCAGAGTAGTAAAATGGAATGTCCTATCCTGTCCTAGAACTATGTAAAAAAGTGGAAAAAAATTGTAAACATTTAAAAAAAATAATCTGAAAATAAGCAACAAAGAAAATGAAAAAAATATTATACCAATAAATATGTATATTTATGTAAAAACAAAAATTTACAAAAATAAGTAATTTAAAACAGTAACAGAACAGTAAAAATCATAAAAAACTGAGTAAAAACTGACTTCTCATCTTACAGCTGACAAAAAAGTGGAAGAAAACACATTGAAAAAGTCATATTTAAATAAAAAGCATATTATTGAAAATGTCATCTTCTCCCTCAAAACACAAGCTACCATAAAGCTCCATCAGCAAAAAAATAAAAAAGCTATGCTCTCCGAAAACATCAATGCAAAAATATTTTTTTTCTATAAAATAGTTTTTATGGTGTAAGAGCGGAAAAAGATAAAATAAGAACAATATAAATATGGTATCGCTGTATTTGTACAGACCCAAAGAATAAATCTGTCTTATCACTTTTTACAATTCACGAATTTCTGTTTCTTCTTGATTCTGCCACCAAGAAAGGGAATAGAACGTGATTTAAAAATATTATGTGGCCCAAAATGGTACCAATAAAAACTTCAAGTCATCCTGTAATAACAAGCCCTCATATAACTCGGTAGAAAAATTAAAAAAAAGTTATCGTTTCTTCAAAATTCAGTGATGCAAAAAACTTTTATTTTGTAAAAAAAAAAAAAACCCCAAACATTTTTTGTGTGATAGTCGCCAAATCTAAAAAAAACCCTATATAAATCTGATATTGCTGTAATCGTACTGACCTGAGGGATAAAGCCTCTTAATCACTTTGTCCGGACAATGAACAGTGTAAATAATAAATTATTAAAGCTAATTCTTCTACTGTTGTTGATGTGTTTATTCTGCATCCCGAAAATCGCAATATGGCTCAACTCAGATTTATCCTGCGATCTACACTGAGCGCTTACATCAGGGATTATGTGTAAATCTCTGAAAAACTTGATTCAGATAAAATTACCAAAGAAAAATTCACTGTAATAAGGCAGATGGAGTCACTTTGAATTCCTGTCTGGCCTACAGTCTGGCAGTATCCATATTTTTATGCGTCTTTTTGCAGTCAACAACAGAAATATAGGGGGTTTCTACATTACTGGTGGCACAAAGGAAAAGCACTATGGCTGCCAACCAAAAAGAAATGCAGCTAAGTTTGCACTCTCAAATCCAACCCCCCCCCTTCTGAGCACCAAAATTTGCTTAAACCACAGTTAACGCCCACATGTTTGGCATTGATAAAAATGTAATTATGTTTTCTTCGTTGCCCAATAGAATATCATTTTTGACACATCTGTGGTGTCAATATACTCACTACACCCCTAGATTAATTCATTGAGGGGTGCAGTTTTTAAAACTATGTCAGATGTGTGGGATTTCTGCTGTCCTGGCATCTCAGGGGCTTTGCCTATGTGTCATGGCACCCACAAAATGTTCCAGCAGATGCTAAAGTCCAATTTTCCATCTTAGCTTTGTATTGGGCCTCACAAGTTGTTCCCTGTTACATGTGGAATATTGGTGCAATACGCTCTCTGCACTCCTAGATTCATTAATTGAGGGGTGTTCTTTGTGAAATGGGGTCACTTATGCGAGGGCTCTGTTCTTCTGGATTGTCAGGGGCTTTGCCAATGGACATGGCACCCTCAAACCATTCTGTCTAAATCTGAACTTTAATATGGCGCTCCTTCCCTTTTGAGCTTTGTACTATGTCTCAAAAGTAGTTTTCAACCACATGTAGAATATTTGTGAACTCAGGAGAAATTGTATAACACATTTTCTGGTAATGCTTTCCTATCACCCTTTTTGAAAATTAAAACTTTGGGGCCAAAGCAGCATTTTAGTGGAAAATTGTATTTTTTTGTTTTGAAAGCCCAATAATATACATTTCTGTGAATCACCAGAGGGTTAAAATTGCTCAGTACCACTAGATGAATTCCTTGAGAGATGTAGTTTCCAGACTGGGATGACAGGGGCTCTTCAAATGTGATTTGGCGTCCGCATTGTATTCCAGCCAAACTGGCGTTCCATAATTCAAAAAGCACTCTTTCCCTTCTGAGCCCTAACGTGCACCCAAACAATAGTTTTCCACCACTTATGGGGTATCGGTGTACTCAGGAGAAATTGCACAACAAATTATACTGTCCACTTTCTCCTATTATCCTTGTGAAAATGAAAACATTGGTATTAAATCATGTCATTTTTCATTCTCACCGCTCAACGTTATAAAATTCTGTTAAGCACCTGTTGGTTCAAGGTGCTCAACCAGACATCTAGGTTAATACCATAAGGGGTCTAGTTTCCAAAATTGTGTTAACTTGTATTGGGTTTTGACTGTTTAGGCACATCAGGTGCTCTGCAAACATGACATACCATCCGCTAACAATTCCAGCCAAATTTAAGCTCTAAAAGTCGAATGGTGCCCCTTCTCTTCCAAGCCCTGCCATGTGCCCGAACAGTAGTTTTCCACCACATATGGGGTATCCCTGTACACCAGAGAAATTGCACAACAAATTTTTTGGTCCACTTTCTCCTGTTACCCTTAAAAATTACTTCTAAAATAGTAGTTTGCATTCCACATTGCATTAATTCCAGTGACGCACCAAAAGGGTTAATAAACCTCTTGGATGCGGTTTTCAGCACTTTGAGAGGGTGCATTTTGTAGAATATTATCTCTTTTGGGTATTTTCTGTCACATTGGGCCCTCAAAGTCATTTTCAAATGTGATGTGGGTCATTAAAAAAATTGCTTTTGTAAATTTTGTTGGAAAAAATGAGAAATTGCTGACAAACGTTTAACCCTTCTAGTTTCCTAACAAATAAAAAATATCTTTTGAAAATACTGCTGATGTTATGTAGACGTGGAAAATGTCATTAATGATTTTGTATGATATAAGTACCTATTTTACTGGTATAAAAAAATTAAAAGTTCGAAATTTCAAAATTTTAAAATGTTGACAATTTTTTTAACATTTTCAAAAATAAACACAAATCATAGCGACCAAAATTTGCCACATACATAAAGCACAATGTCACGAAAAATAGTCTCAGAATCAGTGGAAAATAGTGAAGTATTCCAGAGTTATTACATCATAAAGTAACAGTGGTTAGAATTGTAAAATTTGTCTAGGTCAGGAAAGTGAAACCGTCTGGGTGGTGATGGGATTAATGCTGGAAAGACGGGTCCCCAAACCAAGGAATATTTTTTTGTAACTGCTCCCCCCCCTGGCCAAAGGATGGCAATACTGAACATATTTTACCTTCGGCTGTATGAGAATGGTTTTGTAAACTGGACGGCCCGTTTAATAAGACACCAAGTGACAAGTATATACACTATAATTACAACCCTAATGTAAATACTAGGCAGCCATCGGAGTGGATGCAACATGAAATTAAAATGTGCATGATCCTAACAATATTTCCATCTTTCTTTCACGAGCGAGCAGCGGGAACCTTGTATTAAACTATAAGCAATATCAGCATGCCAGGATGCCATGCATGGAACTGTGTATCAACCACTCTTCAGTCTAATGCTACCGACTGCTTTTACATTTTATTTTTTTTTTGTGCTAGTTGTATGAAATATGCATTTATTTTTAATACCTTCTCTCCCAGACATAAAGCGCCCAGACTGAGCTATCGGCACCTTTACCGCCACCCTGTGGAGATCAGAGGCCTCTTAGAATCTGTATTACACCTACGTCTACATACAATATTAAACGCCATCTGAGTTTTGACACTCATCAAGTTGTAGGTGTCAGCTGTACCTTTTAGAAAAGATGTGCGATGTGTAATAATAGAGGAGCGCGGGCACGTTATATTCTACCAGTAACTGTGAGGATTCTAGATCTGGAGGAGGTGATGGTTCAGTGAAATAGGGGCAGCAAGCAATGGAAAATAGTTGGTCTAACTAGTACTAAATATAAAAAGGCATCTGACATTTTTGTATGTAGAAATGGCACAAAATATATCAGCCATATGCTAAAGTCACAAAATAGCTCATTAACATATGTCAATTTGGTCCCAGCGTTAATATGTCTTAGGCCTCTTTTACTATGCTTTCTTCCCCCTTACCTCCGAATTCCCCACAGGATTTGGACGTATGCACTGAAGGGGGCCATGGACTATAAGGCGGGCTTTGCACGTTGCAACATCGGTAACAATGTGTTACCGATGCTGCAGCGATAGTCCCGCCCCCGTCGCACGTTCGATATATAGTGAAAGCTGCCGTAGCGATTATTATCGCTACGGCAGCTTTACACGCACATACCTGCCGTGCGACGTCCCTCTGGCCGGCGACCCGCCTCCTTCCTTAGGGGGCGGGTCGTGCGGCGTCACAGCGACGTCACACGGCAGGCGGCCAATTGAAGTGGAGGGGCGGAGATGAGCAGGATGTAAACATCCCGCCCACCTCCGTCCTTCTCATTGCAGCCGGGAGGCAGGTAAGGTGAAGTTCCTCGCTCCTGCGGCTTCACACACAGCGATGTGTGCGGCCGCAGGAACGAGGAACTACATCGTACCTGTCGCTCCCCCGGCATTATGGAAATGTCGGAGGCTGCAGCGATGATACGATGACGACGATTTTGCGCTCGTTCATCGTATCATCTAGGATTTACACACTACGACATCGCAAGTGACGCCGGATGTGCGTCACTTTCGATTTGACCCCACCGACATCGCACCTGCGATGTCGTAGTGTGCAAAGCCCGCCTAAGGCTATGTGCCCACGGCAGCTCACACCTGCGGATATATCCGCAGGTACGGCCGCAGGTTTCCCGCAGCTGCTCACCGGAATCCAGTGAAATATCTGGTAAACCTGCGGACATTCCTGTGGATTACCTGCGGAAGTCCCGGCCCTATCTCCATAGTGGTGGGCTGGGGTTTCTGGAGGTATTTCCGCAGAAAGAATTGTCATGCAATTACGTGCGGCTGTGGGACATCCGCATTATGTTCTGCCGCTGCACGTATCCGCAGCATGGACACAGCACTCCCCATGTCTCATAGGATAACATTGGGAGTGTCTGTGCATGCTGAAACCTGCGGATTTATCTAGAAAATCCTGAAAATCCGCGGATTTTCCGCAGATAAATCCGCAGGTTTAATCTCCTGTGGGCACATAGCCTTAGGCCCTGTGCGCACAGTGCGGTTTTTGATGCGTTTTTGGTGCAGCTTGTTGTCCTAAACTGCATACATTTCCTTCCCCACCAAAGTCTATGAGAATTCAGAAAGGCTGTGTGCACGTTGCTTCTTTTTTGCCTGCAGTTTTGGGTGCAGAAAAAAAGAAGCAGCATGTCAATTATTTTTGCGTTTTTCCCTGCGTTTTTCCATTGAATATAGTGAAAAAACGCATTGGCAAAAACGTACCGAAACGCGTAAAAAATGCATGAGTTTTTGTATGCATTTTCTTTGGCCAGAGGTGCGTTTTTCTGACAGAGGATGCGTTTTTTGCTGAAGAAACAAAACTGCAGTGTGCACACATAGCCTAATGGTGCAGACAGAATCACTGTGCTGTGTCTTGCACCATTTCCGGGTGTGTACACCTAGGGGAGGTGGGAGAAGTACGCAATGTGTAAGGGGTCTTAAAGAAATCCATCATTAAGGTGTTTTTTCCATGATAGCTAAACCCCATGCTCAGGTACCTCCAACAGTCCCATAGACGTTGGACCTGCACAGCCAAACTATACCATTCAATCTAAGTGCAGTGAGGAGGGATAAGGAATCGGGCCCCCATTATAGTGATTGGTGGGGGTCTCAGTGGGGGCCCCCAGAGATAAGGCATAGTTCACATTTGTGGATAGGTGTATTAGCTGCTAGCACCTGGGTCGAGGCAAGCATTTTGTTCCACCCGTTTCTTTTTTCAAGTCTGACAACATTTTAAAAACAAAATGATACATTGTTAGATTTTTTTTTTTTTACTTTTGATTATACTGGGTTTTTTTACTTTTATCATCCTAATCCTTTATATGTAAAAATCATAAAAAATATGATAGTTACTGTGCTTTTTTTTTCTATTACGGAAGACATTTTTTTAAAATTTAGGTCAGCTTTCCCAGCGGGTCTCTGAATTAACACACTATTCTGATAGCGAGAAGAGGCAGAGAGCTGCAGGAGAGCTCGATCCAGTGCTCAGCCTCCGACATTTCTGCTACCTATACATAGTGCAGCAGGCAAGATAAGATTGTCATTGGCAGCTGTGCTCTGCATGGGCAGTGTCCAAGATGAGAAACCTCACTTCATTAATCTGAGAGCATTTTATCTCTGTTACTGCCTATGCAGAGGGCAGTCAGTCAATGACAACTCATCTCCAGCTGTTTTATTTGTTCAGTTAGCTGGGCACCAGTTGGGTACTCATTTCTCTTGTGTATTGCGCCAATAAGTAGCAGTAGGAGTACAGACAGAAGTGATCACCCATGACGGTTGGGGCCACCTGTATCTTTCAGCCACATATACCGTATTTATTGAATGGCTGTTTGCTGTAATATAAGGATGGATTCCCTAAAGGATAAAAACAAGGTCACAGGCAGCACCCATCGATCTCCTTATTTTACAATCTTATTAATATTTATGTGGATTGGGAAATGGGGAAGAATTCATCTCTTCTCTAGACAGGGCAAGATGGGACTTCCACATTAAAAGATTTAGTAAGAACATGGAGAATTAAGGGAGACAGACAGACTTAAAATAGGCATTCTCCTTGTAATCTGCACCCTGGGTCTTCTAACAATTGTGGTGAGTCTTATGTTGTACCCCGCCAGACATATGTACTCCAGTCCCATCACATAGTGAACATTTGACAAAACACTGTCGACAATAAACTGAAAGAACACTCATAGGGGAACCACCCTACAGGTATACAGTGGAACCTCGGTTTACGAGTAACTTGGTGTGCGAGTATTTCGCTATACGAGCAAAGCTTGCTGTAAATTTGTAACTCAGTTTATGAGCAAGCTTTTCTGTACGAGCAACTAAGCACCGCACACACTTCCGGTTCCGTACTTTAACCATGCTCTCACCCGCTCTTGCAGTCCACACAAACACACACGCACACATATATTATGCTCACCTTACCTTTCGTTCCATCGCCGGCCTATCGGTTCTTGTAGTTCGCCGGTACAGGGTGTGTAACCATCGCGACCATGGAGGAACTTCTGCTGTCAGCCGCTACTCAAAGGCAGCACGCTGGCCAATCAGAGGTAAGCGGCTCCTGTCTTTTGATGTCAGCGCTCTGGCAGTGGAAGCTCCGGCATCGGTCGTGATGGTTACCTGATACACATCCTGTACCGGCGAACTACAAGAACCGAGAGGCTGGCGATGGAACGGAAAGTAAGGTGAGCATAATATGTGTGTGTGTGTTTGTGTGTGTGTAATGGCACAATAGGGCACCAGGATGGGACATTTAACAAGTTGTGGAACGAATTGTCTGAGCTTCCATTATCTCCTATGGGAAATTTTGCTTTGCTAGACGAGTAACTTGGTTTACAAGCACACTCCCAGAACGGATTGTTCTTGTAAACCAAGGTTCCACTGTATATTCATCTGCACAGACACATTTATTCCCACAAACACGCTATCATGTTTGTTAGTCATTGAACAGTTGGCGCCAGAATTAAGATTTATCATTATTCAAGGTTCATTTTCAGAAAAAAAAAGTGTTAACTTCAAAGATGTATTAAAATCCATAACACTGAACAGACGAAGGAGAAATGCAAAGTGTTCTTAACCTGCATAAATGTGAGCGTGTTATAAAAGATTGTCAGCATACAGGAGAAATGTATAGATGTATTTACATTAAGTGTGTAACTGTGTGCAAAGCAGCTCTCCTCCGATAAGAAATCCCGCTAATATTTACATAGGGCAGGACCACCTAAGGTAATGTTTATACAGAGCTCCTAGCAAGGAATTAATATTATGGACACTATGTTATGTTTAAACAGAGATAAGTTTAAAGCTTTTCATACAGCTTGTACGGCTTATTCATTCTGTTTTATAGCTGGCGGGTCTTATCCTAGCACTGATTGTAATTCACATATTACTGTGTACAAAATAAGAAAAATACCGGAGAAGTAGCTAATGACAGAAGAGGGCCGGTGCTCCTCCACATCCCCGGCACGTCCCGCTCTCGGTCAGGTGGAGAAAGGCACAGATCTTAGGTCAAGGTAGATAGTGTATACAAGGCTGGAAAATGATGAAGATCTGTATTGAATATGTATAGGACACAAGCATATGGGCACACGTACTTTATGGAACAGAATTAGTCATTATTGGTAAATCCTGCTGTCAGGTTCCCTTTAACGTCACTTATGTCACTGCAATGTTTCTTAGCTTATTCCATGGTGTTTTACACCTGACTTGACAGCCGCTAAGCAAACTTCCAGCTAGTGAGACCTGCACGCCTTACTGGTCACACGGGGGATAAAATTAGCACTAAAAAATGCAGCATTGTGCTAGAAATCACTGGATCACTCCAATGCATCGGCACATGCTGCCACTTTCTCAGGTTGGTGCCTATAAACCTGAATTTTATTTTGTTTGTTTTTTAATCTCTGCAAATCAAGCCTTAATAGTTAATCCCTTCAACAAGAAAAGTGCTCTGACAACCTTAAAGCACATAGACACCTTTAGAGGCCTTTTTCTTTGTTTAAATGCAGGTATATTTTGTTAAAAATCACTTTTGCATTTGGGGTGTAATAAAGCGTTTGCCTTTTATAGCCTCTGTATTCGGATACGCTCACACGAGCGTATGACTCGGACGAGTGCAATGCGAAAAAATCTCGCATTGCACTCGGACCAATGTTATTCAATGAGGGAGAGCAGATGGTCAGCTTTTTTCTCATCCAGATTCTGGATGAGAGAAAAGTCACAGCATGCTGCGATTGTCTGCGAGAGCTGTGTCACTCGCACCCATACAAGTCTACATTGGACTGCACTCGGATGACATGCAAGTGCAGTGCGATCGCATCAGCTGACAGTGGAGGAGATGGGGAGATTAATCCCTCCCTCTCCTCCACAGCTCCCGTTCTCTCCTCTGCAGCTGTAATCCGATCACAAGATCGGCTTAGAGGTGCATGACATTTGGTTAATGCTGGATGCACAACGGAAGCCGAAGGTGATTAACAAATCGCCTCTGATGCACTCGCATTGGATGTCATACGATCGTGTGAATCCAGCCTTACCCTGTATGTAGCTGGCTGCTAAATGAGAACCCATCAGTGACCTCATTCTGAAGAGGCGCTTATAGCTCTTTTATCGTAGGTTCTTCTGAGCACCTCTTCCCTAATAGCTCTTTTATATTAACTTCTTCTGAGCTCCTTTTTCCTGATAGCTCTTTTATGGTTGCTTCTTCTGAGCGCCTCTTTGCTGATTTATATATGTAGCCAAGTTTTTGGTTACACCAATAAAACAGCCCCGGGATGTTATGGCCCAAAAAAGTAACTTGATACCTAACCCAGCATCAAGCAATGACTTGTGCAAAGTTAGCTTCTCTTAATCCTCTTAAGTGTGGTCACTTTGGCTATGTGCACACGCTGCGTTTTTATGATGCTGCGTTTTTGTGCATTTTTAGCCGCTAAAAACGCACCCTCGGCAAAAAAAGTGGCAAAAAAACGCATGCGTTTTTACCACGATTTGGTGCATTTTTGGCTGCGTTTTTCTGCGTTTTTGATCTCTGCATTTTTCTGTGTGTTTCCAATGCATTGCATGGGGGGAAAACGCAGAAAAACGCAGGAAAGAATTGACATGTCCATTTTTTTTTAAGCTAAAAAACGCAGCTTAAAAAAAAAAAGTTGTGTGCGGACAGCAAAAATGAAAACTCATAGACTTTGCTGGGGAAGCAAAGTCATGCAGTTTTGAGGCCAAAAACGCACCCGAAAAACGCGCAAAAACGCCGCGAAAAACGCACTGTGTGAACTTACTCTTTCTATGATAATTTATCAAGAGGGTGAGTTATTTGTCAAGTTAAACATGGCTAGATCTGCATGTCCACCAAGTTCAGCTCAACTTTCATGTGGTCATAAATCTTCTGATAGAAATTATGACAAAGGAAGATAAATTCTCTTATCAAATCTGGCACACTGACACATCTAAGCTAAATAATAATCACCGGCAAAAAACCGCACCGTGCCGGATCCGGCGCCATGTTTCGTGTTGTAAAATGAAAACCTATGGGCGCTGGATCCGTTGTAATGCGGCAAAAAACACATTCCACTGATGGATCCGTTTTTTTAACTGAGCATGCTCAGATGTGTAAATTCATTTCTGATTAGAAAATATCTCTCTCTGTCTGTCGGTCTCTCTCTCTCTGTCGAAGTCGGTCTCTGTCGATGTCGGTCTCTCTCTGTCGATGTCGGTCTCTCTCTCTTTGTCGATGTCGGTCTCTCTCTCTCTCGATGTCGTTCTCTCTCTCTGTCTGTCGGTCTCTCTTGATGTCAGTCTCTCTCTGTCAGTCTCTCTGTTTGTCGGTCTCTCTCTGTCGATGTCCGTCTCTCGCTCTCTGTCGGTCGGTCTCTCCCTCTCACCCCCTCTCTCATACTCAAAGATCACCGGCGCTGTGTGGCGCTGCAAAGTTGTCACAAAGCTCCAGCGGCTTCTCCTGCTTTGAAAATGCCGGCCGCTCATTATTCCATGTCATATTCACTGCTTCCCAGTCCACCGGCGCCTATGATTGGTTGCAGTCAGACACGCCCCTACGCTGAGTGACAGCTGTCTCACTGCAGCCAATGACAGCCACCAGTGGGCGGGTTTATATCCTGCAGTACAATAATGAAACAAATAATTTAACAAAACGGCGTGCGGTCCCCCCCAATTTTGATACCAGCCAAAGTAAAGCCACATGGCTGAGGGCTGGTATTCTCAGGATGGGGAGCCCCCCAGCTTAAAAATATCAGCCAGCAGCCTCCCGGAATTGCCGCATATTAGATGCGACAGTCCTGGAACTCTACCCGGCTCATCCCGAATTGCCCTGGTGCGATGGCAATCGGGGTAAAAAGGAGTTATTGATAGCCCATAGCTGCTACTAAGTCCTAGCTTAGTGATGGCAGGCGTCTATGAGACAACCCCCATCACTAAACTGTAGTGAAAGTAAATAAACACAAACAGCGAAAAATCCTTTATTTGAAATAAAAGACAAAAAAACACTTTCTTTCACCACTTTATTAATTCCCAAATACCCCTCCAGGTCCGGCTTAATCCACACAAGGTCCCGCAACGCATCCAGCTCTGCTATATCAGAAGCTCACAGTAGAACACCGCCGCTCGCTGTGAGCTCCACAAAGCAACTGAAGTGAGTCGCGCTGTCAGCGGTGACGTCACTCAGGTTACCCGCAGCCACAGCTGGATTCTCGGTACAAACTGCTACAACGGATCCGTTTGTTTCCCAGATCCGTCACATCAGTTTTATCACAATCTGCCCAGGATCCATTGCATCAGGCACACATCGGATTGTGCCTGATGGAAAAAACCCGATGTGTGAAAGCAGCCTTACCCTCTTGTCAGTGGCTTCGGGGCCTATGTCAGATTATTGTGCTGATGGGGCCATTGACTTTAATGATGCAGTCACAGTGTGCCCTGTCGGACATCAGTTTTGTCTGTATCCGCTTATTTGAAACTGGCACCAAAACGCAGTCGACAATATTTTGGTACCCGCCTCAAAAGTCAATATTCACGTCACTGCAAACATCCAAGTCTTGTTTTTCAGGGCTTCAGAAGTAAGCCTGATGGAGCTACAGCCGAGTGCATAAAATGTGACATGAACGAACCCTGACCTGGAAAGGAGGAGTTTTTCCCAGTGATTATAAGGATTGTACTGATAGAAATGTTTTTAGTCTTGTGAACCTCTATAGGTCCTTCAAATTGTAAATGGCATCATTCTAGCTGTCAAATGGCAGGCGTACCCCTAGACGTTTAGTGAGGAGTCTTTAGTTCTGGATATGAATGAACTTGTAGATTAGCACAAGTTGAATAAAGCAGTGTTCGTCCATTGTTACTCAACATAATAGGTGTTTATGTGAAAAGTCTTCACAACCAGAATGAGTATTTTCCTGGCTTGAATATCTTACAATGTGTGCATTGTATATAAAAATGAAACCTCCTCAGTGTTTGCAAAACAACTTTTACAATTTGCTCTGTTGATTAATAGGTCACCTTTGTCATACTAATGATAAAAAGTTGTATGGGATGAAGTAACAATTATCAAACATGTTGGATTCCTGGTCATACTTAGCTGTCAGATGAGCACTTAGCCTAGTTAGTCCTTCATCCTTCCAACCCCATCTGGCAATAAGCTGCCAGAACTTGTAATGTTTGACCAACATTCCTCTAATGTGTCACCTGTATCAAGACCATTTCATTCTGAATGAAAAGTTACCTTCCGCCAGAACTAGTAACGTTTGGCCAACCAGAACTTAGATTATTTGGCCAACATTCATCTAATGTGTATGGTCATCTGCATCAAAAACATTTCATTCTGAATGAGAAGTTAGCTGCCACCAGAACTTGTAAAGTTTGGCCAACATTTATCTAATGTGTATGGTCACCTCTATCAAGAACATTTCATTCTGAATGAGGAATAAGCTGCCACCAGAACTTGTAACGTTTAGCCAACATTCATCTAATGTATGTGGTCATCTGTATCAAAAACATTTCATTCTGAATGAGGAATAAGCTGCCACCAGAACATGTAAGGTTTGGCCAACATTCATCTATTATGTATGGTCACCTCTATCAAGAACATTTCATTCTGAATGAATAATAAGCTGCAGCCAGAACTTGGAACATTTGACCAACATTCCTCTAATGTGTATAGTCTCCTGTATCAAGAACATTTCATTCTGACCAGTACAAAGCATTAGATGGCCTTCTTTGTGGCACAATCACACAATTTCTCTTCATTTCTTCTATCTTTGCTTTTTTCTTAATGCTATAAATGGTTGACCTAGGTTGATTATTTCCAGTTACAATTTTGTATTAATTGTTTGTAGAAACAAAGAACCAAGTGTTGAATTATTTTGTATTTTTCTTTTATTTCAATTTCCCAGCATCAGTCTTGGCTTCAGTAATGTATGCAGGGCCAAAATGTAGTCATTTTGTAAATTTCACTTGGTGAACATGGAGATAGGTTGCCATGGAGAACAAGGATTGACATCATAGCGGTCTGCCGTTAGCGCTGATTCCCTTCTTTCAAGTCAGTTACTTACTTTATGTAATCATAGAAATCTGCGTCAAGTAATCAAATGAGAGATCGCTTCTACAAGAGTGTTGTGTGCGATCATTGCCGGTCATGGTAAAGTAGACACGATTGAATAATGTGTACATGGATTGCATCGTCAACCTAAATTTTTTACTCTTTGTTTCATTGCAGACATTTGGTAAAATCAAAAAAGTTCATTTTTTTCCTCATTAATGTACACTCTGCACCCCATCAAAAACAGAAATGTAGAAATGTTTCTAAATGTATTAAACAAGAAAAACCTGAAATATCACATGGTCATAAGTATTCAGACCCTTTGCTCAGTATTGAGTTGAAGCACCCTTTTGAGCTAGTACAGCCATGAGTCTTCTTGGGAATGATGCAACAAGTCTTTCACACCTGGATTTGGGGATCTTCTGCCATTCTTCCTTGCAGATCTTCTCCAGTTCCGTCAGGTTGGATGATGAGCGTTGGTGGACAGCCATTTCCAGGTCTCTCCAGAGATACTCAATTGGGTTTAAGTCAGGGCTCTGGCTGGGCCAGTCAAGAATGGTCACATAGTTGTTCTGAAGCCACTCCTTTGAATTTACCAAATGGCTGCAATGAAACAAAGAGTGAAAAATGTAAAGGGGTCTGAATACATTCCTTACCCACTGTAGTTAGCATTATAGGGCTAAAGTTGTAATACATCTAGATTGTTTATACGCCATGTTCTGGAAACCACTTTTTTTCAGCAAAAAATCCCTTTTCTCTACCCTACCTTTACTGTTCTTTAATTGCAAAGTTCTTTTTTACAATTGAGTGGAGTGAAGATCTTTTTTTCCACCTCTTTAGAACACTTGAAAACAGGGTCATCACTTAAAAAGTAATTATGCAGAGCATCCTAAAGACACGCCCCCAGAGAATCATTAGTAAATACCATAAAATCAGGGCTAATGAAAAAAAAGCCCATATTCCTGCAACCATATAAGGGATTTAGAAACAAAAAATACTCAGGGGGGTCCATGGGTATAAAAGAGCAAACACTGCCCACTTTTGACCTGGTTCCTTTTTAAGCATTTTACAAAACATTTTTTTTTATTATATTTTAATTTTTGCTCCAATTTTGACGTACTTTTTTCTATCTAATTTAGGTCTCATATAAGGCCTAGAAAGAATGCCATGTTCCATTAAGAATATACTGTATAATTCTGAAAAACGCAACAACCAAAACACACTGTCCCGAGTCTTCATTGCCTTTGTGACAGTTTTTTTGTCTAATTTTGTATGTTTTTCTCATTTTTTGTGTGCAAGTCTATTTAGCCTCTTTAGAAGGCTATTTTTTATATATGCTTGTTTGGTCCTTTTTCTGCTTTGTGAGCAATGTCCAGTCATTTCAGATATTTTAGACTGAATCACAATCTAAAAAAAAAAAAAGTCGCAAAATTTGATGCAACTTCACTCGAGTTCCCCAAGGAGTATTATGAGTACTCCAAAAATTTGACATCACTTCACGTCAGTTCACCATGATGAATGTTGAATATTCAACATTTTGATGCAGATATTTGCGACTTTTGGTGCCAATGTGTAAAAACAGTTTGAGACAGAAAGTAAGCCAATTTTTAACTATGTACCAAATTCATGAATTCCATGCGCCATTTTGATAAATTTTGTGCCAAAATCGTCAACCGATATCACAAATCCAAAAGTAAAGTGACTTACAAAATAACGCAAATGACAAATTGAGGTCAAAGTATCATAATTTATTGAATGAAATCTGGATGAATTCCTGCTCAAAGTATTCAAATGTAGATTACAAACAGGACATTACAGGACAGATAAAATAGTGCATGTATAGTTCTGCTAGTTACGTGTTTCGGGTGTGTTGCCACCCTTAATCATGATTATGTGTGAAAACACACCCAAAACGCGTAGATGGCAGCGCTACACATACACTATTTTATCTGTCCTGTAATGTCCTGATTGTAATAATTCGAGCTAGACTTCATCCAGATTTTAGTCATTGATCTTTGGCCATGGCAAAGTCGATGCCCAAGCTCCAAGCAGAGGTGGATTGGCACTAATGGTGAGCTGGATTCTACAATTAATAAAAATTTACCCCAATTTTTGTCATCAGGTAAAGCAATTTTGTTATCCTTCATAAAACCCCTCTCCATCCTGCTTAGTTCTTTAATATTTTTAGTTAAAAAAGGCCAGTTAAAACACTTCTACAAAAATGTATTTTTTTGGAAAAAAAAACCCCAACAAGAAAACACTGTGTTTGAAACCAGCACCCTTATGTATTAATATAGGGGTTAACTGTAAGTGATTTTTTTTTTTTTTAAAGAGAGAGACGAATGTACAATGTATTCGAAAGGTGCGCCATCAGAAGAATTCCTTTTGGTTGGTAACCCTCATCCACCATGCTTTATAGACACGTGACAGTTTTAGAACTGGAATTATAGTATGGTTTTAGCAAATAATATCAGCGGCCTGATGAAATGAAGAAGTCAGCTTTTATTTCCGCTGAATGAATGTGTAGCATTGCATAAAGATTGGAGTGATTTCCCCATTGGCAGTTGGGGCAGGCTGTTGGGCTTATTGTAGCTTGATGATATGTTTTATGGGTCTGTGTTGTCAGAGTAGAAAAATCTTTACACAGAGCAGACTTTTTATTTATATCCCGGACTGGCGGAGTCTTTCATGAGCCGATTCTCCCGTTTCCTCTCACTTCTGTGTTGCTGTCTGGTTGAATTCCTTATCTTAAAGTTTTCAGCAGCTGCAGTATTTGCAAAACAGCTTGGAAATTTTGGCTACTACAAACATGATGGAAAAAAAAGAGTGGCAAAGCAAGCTCATAGCCATCTGATGTCTTGTCCCAGCAGATCTACCTTGTGAATTACTTGGAGGCACTGCCAATAACTGAGCGCTAAGCTTCAAGGCGATTCTAAAGCAAGTTAAATTGACTTGACGTGCTGTTAACAATTAGATATTACAGATGGTATTTGAAGAGTGAAAAGTTTTTTTTTGCTTTTTTTTTCTTCTATTTTAAAGTGAATGGAAACATGATTGATTAATTAAGAAATGATAAATCAAGAAGCATTGCTGATAATGTCACTGCTTAGTTCTTCGTAAAGCTTCAAGCATGGCATAACTCATCAGCGGACTATATTTCCTGATATGTGTTGAAATATTGGGTGATGGAGACATACACTTGTCTCACCGCTACATTTTCCCTCGAGCTGCACTTGACTTAGCTACTTTTAAGAATTACTTCAGGGAAAATTGTGTCACAGTCACATCACATTTTTAGAAATATACCCTCTCCCTATATATATATATATATATATATATATATACATACAGACCTCAGGACTCTCCCGCAGACGCCCTCATCTGTCCAATAATTCCAGCACCCTTCAGCATACCCCAACACATAGACCCTATGAGCCATAGATCAGTGCACATGCACCTTTGTACACAGGTTTCAGCTAGCAGCCTTCATCATCTGCAGCCCTCATCATATAGACTGGAGCATTCTAGAATACTCACTAGGGAGGTGCCGCTGTCTGCAGCAGAATCTATATACGTAGTTCTGATTCCTAACTGCACAGCAATAAAAGGAAGAAAAACTGCTTTTCAAGCAGGTTTCTTCTCATTCCAGTATAGTATTAAATGTTTGTCTGAATTATTCTTTCAGCAGGTTTTTCCTATGTAATTTGAGACCAGCAGGAGATAAAGGTTGAAACACAGATTTGAGCAATGTGCATTAAGATGTATACTGTTGTTTACTTGCAGTGAAGATTTTATCAGTAGGACATTATTATTGCTGGGATTAGCTGCCTCGTGCCAAGGAGGCTGACCACACCATGCCTCTGATAAGCAGCTCACTGACACTATACAGTGTACACAGAGAGTTTGGTGGGGGCGAGGTTAGATTTCTAAGCTCTGCTACAGGTAAGAACTCTAATGTGTCCCAACTGCTAAACCCAGTAAACTCAGTGATACATCGCCGCAATCAGAGTCTTACCTACATTATACTGCTCTCAGATGAGGTAGCATCTGTTAACAGATTCCTTTAAGATGTATGTTTTTTCATTTACTTGTTTGATATTCAGGCATGATATTGTAGATACTCTAGATCAGGATAGAGCTGAGCTTAACACGGCCAATACTGTGAAATGTGTCTTAAGTCAATATGCACAGCAGCACTCAAAGCATAGAAAACATCCATCATTCTTAATTCAAAGATTTGTAGGAAAAAAAATATATACATTGTGACCCCAGGCATTAATGACACATCAGAGCACACTCTTTCATTCCTGTGTTAGACATCTACAACAATAGAAAATGAAAGAAGTAAGCTTAACCATGTAAATGAAAGTTTGCTCTGAACTTCTAAATGGGAAGAAACCTTATCTGGCAGGAATTATCGTGAGGTTATGATTCAGAGGAAGAAAGCTTAAGGGTCTGCACGTGTTTCCTAATATCGACATTATTATTATAGCTCATGAAGCTGCATTACATACGCGTGATAAGAGCTATTATATCATCTCTGTGTATATACAACTCAGGCATCCTCTACATTTTGCAGTATGGTTTGATGGACGGGAGCATCCAGGGAAAAGCTTTATAAATCAATGCTCAGTGCTTGCTTTGTGAAGCTACAAATAGGTCCATCCAGGGAAGATTTCAAGGCGACCATTCCCAGGACGGTTGTCCTTTCTTTCCTCAGAAATACTGAACACACGGTGTGTATTTTCGCAAACTTTACATTCTTCTAAGTTAACAGAAAATATTGGGAAATGTTCCGCTTGTGGCCTTTTTTTTGTCACAAGGATGTATGTGTATATCTTATGATTTAAAATTTCGATCTGACTTGGTTGATTTATGTTTCCATGTCCAGTTATGTGGACTTGTCATATAAATATCGTAATCCAGCATCATTTCATTTTTGTGAGTACACTATGCTAGATGTGAAATCTTTTAAGGCAAGGTAATCTCATCAAGCAGTTGGCTGAACCAGAACATGTGCAGTGGCCACAGTCTTAGGCCTGCGCCACACATCCGTGCCTCCGGTACGTGTTTGGCATTTTTTACACGTACCGGCGGCACGGAGACATGTTCAGCAATGCTACCCTATGGTAGCAGGCACACACACGTAAAACCACACGGAACGTGTGTCCGTGTGCGTTTGTACGTGTGTGCGATTTTCAAAGCGCTGACATGTCAGTGTTTTCTCCGGCAGCACGGGTGTTACACGGCCCGCACCCGTACCACACGGGTGTAGTGTGGATGCGGTCCCGTGTGACACGCGCCGGAGTAAACACACATGTCAGGGAAAAAAATAAAAAACATTAACTCACCTTCTCCAGCCCTCCTGTCTCTGCCGCTGCTGCCTCTTGCTGCCGACCGCCGCTCATTAATCTCATAGAATATTCACTTCACTGCCTGGCAGCAGCAGCAGCGGGGAGACGGGAGGGCTGGAGCCGAAGATCAGCACCACGGACAGCAGCGCGGGCAGCAGGAAGGACCAGGTGAGTATAATAATTACTGATTCTACGTGTGCTATCGCGGATAGCACACGTAGAACACACGTGTCACGCACGTACCAGAGACACGTACTTACCTGCACGCAACACGCAGGGAAAATACGTGTCTCTCGGCACGTGCGTGAAATTCACGTGAGTGTGGCAGAGGCCTTAGACTGTTTTATTAAAGGCTGGTCTGATGTTGAAGGTAAGCAATCCATATTTCATAGAATTTTAAAGTTCCATGAAGCTCAGGCATTTTCCCAAGGCCCAAGCACCCGCCAGGTTAATCAAAATGTACATACCATGTTTTCTGTAATTTGACGTGCTGGTTGAGATCAGCTTTCCTGAAGCATAGCACTTGTTTATGGTCAGATCACTCTCGCGACTTTGTTCACTGCTGTCTTCTGCACGTTTCCGCGAATGTTTTTGGTGTACACATGTACGCTCTACAAACCATTTGGCACTGCTCTACAATGGGAGGCCAGTAATAATGTCACACTGACAATGCAGTCTATTGAGGCTGAACATGTTTGTGGTAGATGTTACATAATCACAATCAGGTTGTATTCTGGAATGGAGGCAAATATAAAACTAATTTACAAACATTTTTAAAAACCCTTTAATCTCAATGAAAGGGTGGTGAGCGTTTTCCACAGTGCTCCCAGCCTGAAGTTTGGAGGAATGGTTCTGGACAATATGTTTCTTTTCAGGGGCTGACCACCATTGTTAGGAATCTCATATAGGACGGGAAACTCTATGTTTAATTAGAAGCCAGATGGCCTACCATTTTTTTTTCTACTTTCTTTGCCAAGTATGACAGTAATAAAGCTGATTGTGACCAGTTTTGAATTTAACCCACATTGATGGGTTAAAGCTTTTTGTGTGCCAACCATCTAACCCAGAAGACTTTAATCCCATGAGCTCATTTGTCCTTGAGTTGTCACTATATACACACGATAATTGTCCAAATTTAAAATGAAATGTGTATTCCTTGTTTGAAATTGGAATAGGAAAAACATTCAGGCCACATGTAGTTGAATTAAATGTATGTTTTGTTTGTGGCATAATTCTCTAATGTGATGCTCCTGTTTAATTTTGTCTTTTATTTAGTTACCTAGTCTGATTATTACAGATATGTATAATTTATTATTAAGGATGTATAGTTGAAAAATGTCTCTCATTTTTACATCAGAAAGTCTGCAATCTCTTCCTGGATAAAAATGTGTTCTTCCTGGATAAAAAATATGTTAGCTGACTTAAAAGAAACCTGTCAGGTCCCCTATGTCCTCCAACCGAGCAGCATTCACATCTATATGGCTAAATTCCCTGCCTAATCAGCCCTGTGTGATGTTATTCATTTAACTCGGTATTTAAAAATAATATATAGATAAGCTCGGCTTTTTCTCTGCTAATTATGGCCTTGACTAGTTGATGGGGCCTTAGCTCCCCAGACTAGTCGACCCTCTTTCCATGTCATCACGTCACTGTGGGTGTGATAACATGATTTCCATGAGCCGGCGCATCTCCAGCTCCTGGAAATCTTGCGCATGTGCACAGCTCATTTGATTCTGAAGATGGCTGTACGCTTCCCGGCTTCAGAGAGGCACATTGAGCATTAACAGAAGTACAGAAGCTGTTCTTTTGATAAAGCTCAGTGCACCTCTCTGAAACCAGGACGTGAATACTCAACTTCAGAAGTGCACTGACGCTGTCGAAGTGAGGCACACAGATGTGATAATATGGATTGAAGGTCAACTAGTCTGTGGAAACTAACACCCCATTGACTAGTCAAGGCTATAATTAGCATAGGAAAAGCAGAGGTTATAAATCCTTTTTTTTTTTAAAAACAATCAGTTAAGTAAATAACATTATACAGGGTTGGTTGGTAGGAAATTTAGTCATACAGATGTGCTTCTGGGTTGGAGGGCAAAGAGGATCTGGGAGGTTCCCTTTAAAGGTCATTTGTACACAAATGAGGTGCTAAGTGCTCTGAATGTGAGCCTCTGACTCCTCTTAGGGGTGCTTCACACACAGCGAGCTCGCTGCCGAGATCGCTGCTGAGTCACGCTTTTTGTGACGCAGCAGTGACCTCATTAGCGATCTCGCTGTGTGTGACACTGAGCAGCGATCTGGCCCCTGCTGCGAGATCGCTGCTCGTTACACACAGCCCTGGTTCGTTTTCTTCAAAGCCTCTCTCCCGCTGTGACACACAGATCGCTGTGTGTGACAGCGAGAGAGCGACAAATGAAGCGAGCAGGGAGCAGGAGCCGGCGTCTGACAGCTGAGGTAAGCTTGTAACCAAGATAAACATCGGGTAACCAAGGTGGTTACCCGATATTTACCTTAGTTACCAGCCTCCGCAGCTCTCACGCTGCCTGTGCTCCGGCTCTCTGCACATGTAGCTGCTGTACACATCGGGTTAATTAACCCGATGTGTATAGCAGGTAGGAGAGCAAGGAGCCAGCGCTAAGCAGTGTGCGCGGCTCCTTGCTCTCTGCACATGTAGCTGCATTACACATCGGGTTAATTAACCCGATGTGTACAGCAGCTAGGAGAGCAAGGAGCCAGCGCTCAGTGTGCGCGGCTCCCTGCTCTCTGCACACAGCGCTGGTAACTAATGTAAACATCGGGTAACCATACCCGATGTTTACCTTAGTTACCAGTCTCCGCAGCTTCCAGTCGGCGGCTCCGTGCAAGCGCAGCGTCGCTTGCACGTCGCTGCTGGCTGGGGGCTGTTCAGTGGTCGCTGGTGAGATCTGCCTGTTTGACAGCTCACCAGCGACCATGTAGCGATGCAGCAGCGATCCTGACCAGGTCAGATCGCTGGTCGGATCGCTGCTGCATCGCTAAGTGTGAAGGTACCCTTACTGTTTCCTGGTCTGCACCAGACTCTTTAGCTTGATAGCTTACTATCTGTGATGTTAGACACCAGGTAAGGAAATCAAGATATCAGGCTAAAGAGGCTGGTGCTGGGTTGGGAAACAACCATGGAAGGCAGTGGCTTGTTAAGTGCTTTTACGGTCACAGAGCACTTAAAGGGGTTGCCTACTACTAGGACAACCGCTTCTGATTTTATATGTTTCCCCCAGGTAAAATAAAAATGCCTATACTTACCTCCATGCCTGGAGCTGTTCCATCGTTGTCAGGGCTCACGTGACATTATGATGACAATCAGCGCCGGCTTCGGACAAAGGAGTTAATCAACAAGAAGTGAGCACTACAGCTGCTGCTCACTACCTGTTGATAGATCTGGAATCAGCCATTTATGCTCCAGATCCCCTATTCTTCTTGCTGTTAGGGCCCAGAAATTGCAGTTATTATTTTCTCAAAGCGTTATTTAGGCTCTATAAAAATATATTGTCTTTCCTCCTTCTGTATGGCTCTTGTTTTATATTGAAAACAACTGACCAGCAGAAGAAACACATGGCTGCTTTCCTTCAGAAACTTGTCCAATGGTGTGTCCGGTCTTGAACTCAGCTCCATTGAAATGGTCTGGGCTCCCATACCACATACAGCAAGCAGACAGGAGTAAAGGTCACTTTACATGCAACAACATCGCTAACGATATGTCGTTATGGTCACGGAATTCGTGACACACATCTGGCCTTGTTAGCGACGTCGTTGCATGTGAAACGCAGGAACGACTGTTAACGATCAAAAATACTCACCATATCATTGATCGTTGACACGTCGTTCTAATCTCAAATATTGTTGCTGCTGCAGGTACGATGTTGTTCGTCGTTCCTGTGGCAGCACACATCGCTGTGTGTGACACTGCAGGAACGAGGAATACCACCGTCCCTGCGACTGCCGGCAATGAGGAAGGAAGGAGGTGGGCGGGATGTTATGGCTGCTCATCTCCGCCCCCCCCCCGCTTCAATTGGGTGGCCGCTTAGTGACGCCGCTGTGATGCCGCACGGACCGCCCCCTTAGAAAGTGACGTCGCTAGGCAGGTAAGTACGCGTGACGGCTGTTAGCGATATTGTGAGCCATGGGCAGCGATTTGCCCGTGACGCACAACCGACGGGGGAGGGTGCTTTCACCAGCAACATCGCTAGCAATGTCGCTGTGTGTAAAGTGCCCTTAAGTGTGTTTCTTCTAATCCTCTTTATTGAGAGTGAAATTCTACAAGAATCAGATAGTTTTTTTTTCTTACAGCATTCTGAAATATTTGTGTGCTGCCAATCTCACTGAGGAATAGCAGCAGTTTCCTTTATGCAGCATGTCCATAGAGTCTTATGTTGTAAGGACGACTGTGAGTTACTAATCACTGCAGCACGATAAAATCTCCATAAAAATGCTCGGCCTAGGAATCAAATTATGATGAGCACTTTTATTTCCAAAATCGTTCCCGAAAGCTAGAAAATCATCTCTATATTTGTGACATTCCTAACTACACCATAATGATCAGGTGGAAATTTTTGCTAAAGCTCACCAGATTATTGTCATAAACAATATGATATGTATTGACTGAATTATTCCCCCGCAAGCATTATTGATGAATACAAGGATTTAATATGTGCCTGGAGATGACATGGAGTCACAGATATCTGAATTTTCTTTATATATTTTGCACATTTAACAAAGATTCATGATATGATGCCTGCTTTGCCTTAAATATATCTTGAGACCGAGATGCAACAGTTCTTGTGCGGAAGGGTTGGGTATTTTTAGTGTCATTTCTCCACAGGTGTGTAAATTATTCATTCCATTTCATCGTGTCAGTAAGATTAAGTTTCCCCAGCAAGGGAAGGAGCAAACAAAAACTACAGAGCGCCTTTCTTCTAATTACACATTCCTAAATATAGCTGCGGATATTGGTGCAAGTATTATGAATACGGGATGTTTAAAAGGCATTATTGATGGCTCGGAAAGGGTCATCAAGCATAAATCGCGAGCACATCTCACCCACAAGCACCTTCCTTAATCTCCGGATAAGATACGTCCACTTGATTTTTTTTTTCCGTCAGCTGCTTGTATGTGCTTGGCGTGATGTCTATCTTCTTTACAAATGCAAATGAAGTTTTAAAGATCTAAACGATGACGTTCGGATAATCCCTGTTAATGCTCAGTAAAATCTAATCACACGCTTTCCCCTAGTTTATTTTGAGGAAAATATCTGTGATGACAGCTTTCACATATGTAAAGAACCGCTCAAGCAGAAACCACCAGGAATTCCACCCAAACAAATGTTACTTCTTGGCTGGAGCCCATGACTGAAGATCTCCAGAAGGTCCTTTGAAATCAGAGCAATGGAACATATCTATATATTGTAGACAAGCGGCCAACAGAAAAAAGAAAGTTTAATCTTTAATATATACAATCAGTGAAAAGAATCCATGCCCCACATGCTGCTTTCCTTAGAAGACTCTTACTTCTGTGATTAAGATCACTCCCATGGGAGTCTCGATCCCATCATATCCCCTTCTGCCTAACGTCACGTTAGTGGAAGGTTGCCAGACCTCCATTTCTGTTTGAGATGCATTAGAAAGCACATATTACCTGAAAGGAAACTTCTTCTATTGTCTTAAGAAATGGCCTGAGTGGTAAGATGTGGACTGAAATGTTCAGTAGCAGGCTTTGATATTATGGGTCAGAATATATATAAAGAAATAAGGCATGATGCTGAACACATCAAAAAGACATATTTTAGTGTCTCTTCAAGGCTTTGCAGGCACTGATGAAGTACAGGGTTTCCTTTGATTATAAATTCAGTATCACTGATGCACATCAGCATCAAAGTGCTGTCCTTTGCTTAAATATTCCCTAAACTCTTTTCTCTTCTTTTCACCCATTTTTTCTGAAAATGCTGATCTATCTTTCTCCACACCTCATCTTTTGCATTAATAATATACTTTATAATTTAGAAGGTGTTCAAAAATTGAACATATTTCAAAGTGCTTGCTCAATTGCCCGAGGCTACGCAAATCTTGATTGGGCTACCAAACTTTCCAGCTCTGGATCCCAACTGTCTTAGCGCTTTAGGCAGCATTTTTATTAAACTTAGTATTAAACAATACTGCCTAGAGACTGATTAACAATTTATGCCTTCTTTAAGAAAGGATTAACGGTACTCTATCATTTTGATATTTAAATCTTTATTTAAATTTCCTTCCGAATGTCGTGTATAAACCTATAAATTGTAATTTAATGAATTAACTAAGACAGTCACTTTGCATTTGCATCATTTCCGCATAATGTAGATTTTTTTCTTGTATGTGCATTTTCACTCATTTTACTGTATCTTTCTCTAATCCTAGAGTTAGTGACATTATTTTGCAGTTGTTTTGCAGTAAGTATTAAATTAAATTAGATACACTAATGAGCAAAAGGGTAACAATGTTTTGAACTTTTGACTTTCAGGCTTCATATCTTACCATGCGATACAGCTTTGAACAAGCGACTACCTTCATTTCTTAGACAATCATCTTGGCTATCTTTTACACAAATTTGACATGCAACTATTTAGCATATAATTAGTTATGCAGATTCTTGTAGTTTTACTGTTTTGTGCCTAATAATCTAAATTTTAATTTAGTAATTAATTTTAACGTTAGTATCTTGTAAATCCTCATTTGGCTTTAACCCCCTCACGACCGGCCGATTTTTCGCTTTCCGTTTTTTTTTTCGCCATTCTTTTTCTGAGAGATGTAACTTTTTTATTTTTCAGTCAATCTTGCCATATGAGGGCTTGCTTTTGCGGGACGAGTTGTACTTTTAATTGAAACCATCAGTTTTACCATATAGTGTACTGGAAAACGGCAAAAAAATTCCAAATGCAGAAAAATTGCAAAAAAAATGCGATAGCACTATGGTTTTTGAGATATTTTTTTCACTGAGTTCACTATATGGTAAAACTGATGTGTGGGTGTGATGCCTCAGGTCAGTGCGAGTTCGTAGACACCAAACATGTATAGGTTTACTTTTATATAAGGGGTTAAAAAAAATCGGAAGTTTGTCCGAAAAAAGTGGCGCACGTTTTACGCCATATTCCGTGACCCGTAGCGTTATCATTTTTCGGGATCTATAGCTCAGTGACGGCTTATTTTTTGCGTCTCGAGCTGACGTTTTTAACGGTACCATTTTTGCGCAGATGCTTTGTTTTGATCGCTTCTTATTGCATTTTGCGCAAAAGTTGTGGCGATAAAAAAAAGTCATTTTGGCATTTGGAATTTTTTTGCCGCTACGCCGTATACTGATCAGATTAATTGATTTTATATTTTGATAGATCGGGCGTTTCTGAACGCGGCGATACCAAATGTGTGTATATTTTTTATTTTTTTAACCCTTTAATTTTCAATGGGGCGAATGGGGGGGTGATTTGAACTTTTAGGTTTTTTTGTTTTTTTTTAATTTTTGAAAACTTTTTTTAACTTTTTTTTTTTATTTTACTAGTCTCCCTAGGGGGCTATTGCGATCAGCATTCCGATTGCTCTGCAGTATCTGCTGATCACAGCTACAAGGCTGTAAACAGCAGATACGCTCTCTTTCTCTTTTGCTGTGCCGCTGGCACAGCGAAAGTGAAAGTAAGTCAGGTGTAGTACAGGAGTCATCACATGACCCTGTGCTACCATGACAACTATTGGAAGTCACGTGATTGCATCACGTGACTTCCGGTATCGGGCGGTAAGTAAAAGTTTACCGCGATCGCGCTTATAATGGCGCTGTCACATATTGACAGCGCCATATAATGGGTTAAACGGCACGAGCAGATAACGATTCTGCTCGTGCCTAGCAGGCACACATCTCAGCTGTGAAAATCAGCTGAGATGTGTGCCGATCGCAGCATGATGCTGCCGGCAGACCGCGGGCAGTAACGTTATGACCGCTAGGACGTAATTCTACGGCCCGCGGTCGTTAAGGGGTTAAACACTGACTATGGACAGACTATAGATCAGTATGAAGCATGTCTCAACCAAAATCCGTTCCCAGGACTCTTCTACATGTTCCCAATGTTGGTGCATACTGTCGACTCAATAACTGTTGCTTTATTAAAATGGATTGCACACATATTGCATGGATGACAAATGAGAACGTAATTGGGTTTTTCCAATATTTCTGGATGAAACTTGGATTTTATATAAGCTCATGTGAACTTTGCTTTACTCAGAATTCAGATTCTCCATTTTGTATTTTAAGAGGGGTGGGCAGGGTAGACTCTTCTAATTTATATTCTCAAGGAACCATATTTATATCCCATTCACATTTTTGGATGCTCAGTTTTGGGAGTAGAGCTGTACTGTTCACAGTGCTATAGCACTATTATCAGTACACAATTGCCATGCTCATGCAGCAATGGGTTTGAGCCTCATGTGCTACATTTTTTTTTAGATGTTTCAGAGATTAGGGTATAAAGGGGAAGCCATTCTCTTTGCGGAGACTGACACACCATTCTAGCATGCCAGTGGTGAGGAGACGTTAAACCGCAATGCTCCTCTGGGAAATATGCAAATGGTCTCTTCAGTGAGGAAGTAGACAAACTCTAGTGCCACCTATTAGAGGTAGCAATCTTAAAATTCAAAAGTGGCCCTTTAACGAGCCTTGTCATATGACTTA
This sequence comes from Anomaloglossus baeobatrachus, assembly GCF_048569485.1. Classification (NCBI taxonomy): domain Eukaryota; kingdom Metazoa; phylum Chordata; class Amphibia; order Anura; family Aromobatidae; genus Anomaloglossus; species Anomaloglossus baeobatrachus. Next base: position 266,478,598 of record NC_134358.1, on the reverse strand, counting down.
AGATTTATGTCAGATCAGAACCTCAATTTGCAGACATTGTGTTTCGGGATAGTTGTATCTCGTCAGTGCAAAGTTCGATATCTGATCTGGCTGTATGAGAGGCTAAGACGAGTCTAAAGTGAAAACTATTCTCCTTGCAGAGACTAATACACACCATTCCAGCATGCCAGTGGTGAGGAGACTTTAAGCCGCAAGCACACTGCAAAAGCAATGAGAAGACAATCCAAAATGTTGGGGCAGTTGAGTATAAGCTATAACGAATGTTGGGATTGTGATAAAATTTAGACCATTTGTACCAGTTACTCACAATCATGTTCTTTAGAGTACTCTCACATTGGTGTATGATAAACAATCCAATTCTCATCCACAAAAGTGGGATGAATGAATTCTGTTAGGTATTCCGTATGTCATGTGAGTGCCATGCGAGTGTCTTTTTCTTGCCTAGTCTCCATATGACATCCATATGCAATCTGTATTTTTCACAGCAGTTATTATTCTGCAATCATTGCCATGACCATGTACAGTGTACTATGCTACAGAATGGTGATGGTCTGTGTGCCGTCTGTTTTTTTCTCAAACCCATAGGCCTTGTGCGCACGCTGCATTTTTTGCCATGTTTTTTGGGTGCAGTTTTGGTCCTAAAACGTAATGTATTTCCTTCCCCAGCAAAGTCTATAAGATTTCATTCTTGCTGTTCACACGTTGCAGCTTTTTTTGGCTGCGTCTTTGTGATGACTACAAAGGTGTAGCATATCAATTCTTTCTGTGTTTTTGCCAATGTTTTTGAGCCCTTCCAGTCAATAGATTTGATTTAAAAAATGCACTGGGCAAAACACGGTAAAAAAATGCAGTAAGGCTATGTTCACACACTGCGTTTTTTTGACGCTGCGTTTTTGTGCATTTTTGGCCGCTAAAAACGCACAAAAACGCACCCGCGTAAAAAAACGCGGCAAAAAACGCATGCGTTTTTACCGCGATTTGGTGCGTTTGTGGCTGCGTTTTTGATCTCTGCGTTTTTCTGCGTTTTTCCAATGTATTGCATGGGGGGGAAAACGCAGAAAAACGCAGGAAAGAATTGATATGTCCATTTTTTTTTTTAAGCTCAAAAACGCAGCTTAAAAAAACAGTTGTGTGCGGACAGCAAAATTGAAAACTCATAGACTTTGCTGGGGAAGCAAAGTCATGCAGTTTGGAGGCCAAAAACGCACCCGAAAAACTCGCAAAAACGCAGCGAAAAACGCACTGTGCGCACATAGCCTAAAATGCGGCAAAAAATGCATGCTGAGGGAGCGTTTTTTGAGACCAAAAATTTGCATCTTTCTGGTCACCACAAAGATGCAGCGTGCGCACATAGCAAAGATGTGCATTGATTTGATGAGTCGTGCATGCTGTGATTTTTTCTTCAGTCCGTATTGAGCTGACAAAAAACTGGCAGATCTGCTCTGTCTCTTTGCAGTGCGATTTATTTTCACATAGCACTGGTCCATTTATACGCCAGTGTAAGAGGACCTTTATGCAGAGATTTACATTAACCACTTCCTGACACTTGCTATATATATAGTGAACAATAGGTCTAGATTTGCATGCAGTGGTTCTTCAGGGGCTGAGTCTATTCCTTATGCGGTGATTGCTGGCTTTATTTTGGCTGCAATTGCCAGCAACACTGATAATATCGATGTTCATTTAACCCCTTAGATGCCACAGTCATACATAACAGCAGCATGTAAATTGTTACACAGTGAGGGGGCTTCATCTGTCACCTGTTTATCACCCCCTATCACCAGTTACCAATAGGTTGATATTGCACCATCGGGCCTATTGAAGGCCTCCTTGAGTGTCCTATTATTACTCTATTTAAGAATTGTCACAAGCGGGGCATAGAAGGACAACGCTGAGAGGGTATTAAACAGCAATATAGAATGTGGCAGGACAAACCAATATTTAAAAGGAAAATAAAAATTAAAAAAAAAAATTAAAAATATATATATATATAAATATATATATATATTTATATATATATATATATATATATATATATATATATATAAAAGCATTAAAGCAAAAAATAGTAAATATTTGCTATCATTGTATTAGCCTTCAGAGCACAGCTAGCATGTCATCAGGTTTCTCATTATGAAACGGCTGCAGCTCATTGTGTATCCCCTAATTGGGATCCTAGTGATCCTTTACCTGGTCTTCTGCAGACTGGCATTCTGCTAATGATGGCACCTGCAGGGAGTTTACTAATCCAACTTCCTCAATGAAAGTCACTGGGGCAGATTAAGTGAGGTCCGAGCAGAGAAGTAGGTTGGTCCGTACACCTATTGAATCGCTTGCACTGGTTGTCATACATGGAGATCATTTTTAGGTGTATATCTGGCTTCAGGGGCCCAGGGAATTGATCGTTAGAAACTTATTTGGGAAGGAATGGGAATGAGAAAGTGCTGTGAAATGGTAAAACAAAAAAATAATGTAACATAATTATCCTAATTAGTTCAATTACAGAGATGCCAAACATACATATTTTTTTACTATTTTTGTGGGTTAAAATGTTTTTCAACCTTGTAAATAAAGCAGAAAAAAAAATTGTTTGGGGGTTATATTGACATTTTCTGAGACTCGGGACGTTTGTTATTTTTCAGTTGATGGCGTTATATGAGGACTTTTTAATGTAGCAAACTGTAGATTTTGATGGTAGAATTTTAGGGAACATATGACAGTTTCATAGTTTTTTTATTACATATTTTCAAGGAGATGTGGCAACAAAAAACAGCAATTTTGTTGTTTAGATTGTTTTTTTTTTTAATTACATTTACCGTATGGGTTATTCAACTTTATACTTTCATAGATTGAACTGTTATATATGCAACAGTACTATATATATTTTTATAGATTACACTTAAAGTTTTTGCTATGTAAGCTGAACGCCGCATACTGCAAGGGTTAGGGTGGTGTCACACACAGCGACGACGACAACGACGTCGCTGCTACGTCACCATTTTCTGTGACGTTGCAGTGACGTCCCGTCGCTGTCGCTGTGTGTGACATCCAGCAACGAGCTGGCCCCTGCTGTGAGGTCGTTGCTCGTTGCTGAATGTCCTGCTTCATTTTTTCGACGTCGCTCTCCCGCTGTGAAGCACACATCGCTGTGTGTGACAGCGAGAGAGCGACGAAATGAAGGGAGCAGGAGCCGGCGTCTGGCAGCTGCGGTAAGCTGTAACCAGCGTAAACATCGGGTAACCAAGGGAAGACCTTTCCCTGGTTACCCGATATTTACCTTCGTTACCAGCCTCCGCCCTCGCTGCCAGTGCCGGCTCCTGCTCTGTGCACATGTAGCTGCAGTACGCATCGGGTAATTAACCCTATGTGTACTGTAGCTAGGAGAGCAAGGAGCCAGCGCTAAGCAGTGTGCGCGGCTCCCTGCTCTCTGCACTGTGACATGTAGCTGCAGTACACATCGGGTTAATTAACCCGATGTGTACTGTAGCTAGGAGAGCAAGGAGCCAGCGCTAAGCACTGTGCGCGGCTCTCTGCACATGTAGCGACGTTATGATCACTGCTGCGTCGCTGTGTTTGACAGCTAAGCAGCGATCATAACAGCGACTTACAAGGTCGCTGTTACGTCACAGAAAATGGTGACGTAACAGCGATGTCGTTGTCGCTGTCGCTATGTGTGAACCCAGCTTTAAAACATAGAATTCAGGAACTCCTGTCTTGTCAGGGTCCAATCTGTTGTTTATTTGCTATGTTTGATTACAAAGGACTATAAAGTCACTTGCAGGCTAATTCGGCATGGCCCCTCCTCTGATTGAAGGTGATCAGGAACAAAGTTGATGTGGATCTGCTACTGTGCTGCTCAAGATATGACATAAATCCAGGAAAACTAAATTAAGGTGGTTTCATTCAACGCGTTTTGAAGTGTCACCCTCCTCTAATTGACACCTCACTGTACAATTTCTATTGAGAGCGTGGTATGGGCGGTACAGCTCTCTCAGCTCTCCTAGATGGCTAAATCTAGCAATACTGATTGTGTCAGAACAGCTGCACCCAGTAATCTAAGTGATATATCATTGGATTCAGAATCTCGCTGCCTACATCATGCTGCTCTCAGATCAGGAAGCAAAAACCTGCTAATAGATTCCCTTTCATTTTATAAATGCCTCTTTAGTGCTTGAGAGTCATTTAAGTGGTTAACAGCAGTGATCAGAGCTAATTCCAATAGTTGCTGTGAGACCGGGCTCACATGACCTTTTGAGGTTTTTGCTTATTTTTTTACACTCTGTACTTGTGTATATTCTGGCTGGCGACCAGTCCAGGCAGCTGGATTTGAATCCCCTATTAAATCGATGGCTGGACCATATATGACAAGCTTTTCTCCCCCCTCATTCACCTTTTGGGCCTCCCCTATTTCCTCATAGACTGTAAGCTTACGAGCAGGGCCCTCACTCCTCCTGGTATCTGAATTTTGTTATTTTGTATTATCTCATATTGTCTGTACATGTCCCCTCTGAATTGTAAAGCGCTGCGGAATATGAATATAAATAAAAATTATTATTATTATTATATGAGCATATATATTGTCTCATGCAAGAGAACCGGCCTGATTATGCTAATGACATTATGCTCTAGCTCTGCTGCAAGCGTGAGCCATGTGTCATTCACTGTGATCCAATTCTCTCCCATGTGAGAATCGTATCACAGGTGAGGGGAAGATGTTGTGCTTCATTTCTCCATCTTTTCCATTGTCTGTCTTGGTGTGTATGGAACTGCACGCTGATGACATCTGAGTGCAGTCCTATCTTTTGCCCACCCATAAGGCCCCGTTACACGCAGCGACATTGCTAACGAGATATCGCTGGGGTCACGGAATTCGTGTCGCACATCCGGCCTCGTTAGCGACGTTGTTGCATGTGAAACTTACAAGCGACCGCTAACGATCCGAAATACTCACCAAATCATTGGTTGTTGACACGTCGTTCGTTTTCAAAAAATCGTCGCTCGTTTGGTAAGCAGGTTGGTCGTCGTTTCTGAGGCAGCACACATCACTACGTGTGACACCCCGGGAACGACAAACAACAGCGTACCTGCGTCCTCCGACAACGAGGTGGGAGTGACATTCATGCGGCTGCCCTCCGCCCCTGTGCTTCTATTGGTGGTCCGCTGTGTGACGTCGCTGTGACGCTGAATGAACTGCCCCCTTAAAAAAGAGTTTGTTCGTCGGCCACAGCGACGTCGTTAGGAAGGTAAGTTGGTGTGATGCGTGCCGGCGATATTGTTCACCACGGGCAGCGATTTGCCCGTGACGCACAAATGACGGGGGCGGGTGCTATCGCTAGCGACATTGCTAGCGATGTCGCTGCGTGTAAAGCAGCCTTTAGACTTGAATGGGTGCCCCTGATCCAAGCTGCCAATCGCAGCATGCAGCGATTTTTTTCCTCGTGCCGAAAATGCATGAGAAAAAAAAAGCGCTGATCGGCACTGGAGTGAGTGCTGTCTGATAAAACATTGGATAGCCCTCGCCCGAGTTATATGCTCATGTGAGCAAGCCCTAGTTGTAAACACACCTTCACCTCCCTGATAGATATATACCGTGGAGCATGAGGAGTTAAATAACAGTGAACACCATAGACATAAAATTAAATAAACTAAAACAAAAGAAACCTAAACTGTAGTAGACATTGTAGACATAACAAAATGTTCTCCGAGTAACATTGTTCCTATTATCATTTAATTATGAGCCATTTTTCAGAAATGCCGCGCTATCTGCTATTTTCTATGCACCTAACTCAGATAGGAGAGTGAAAAAAGGATTAACATTAGTAACAAACTATTGTAGGTGAAAAGACGGAGATAAGGAGGTCTCACTCGTACAATGACGCAACAATAACGTAGCTGCCTATTTCATGTTAACCATTATCTTTCCATGGGGAACAGTGTCCGATTATCTACACAATGGTAATATTAGGAGATGAGGCAATTAAATGTACTGAAATCTTAAGCCAGGTTTTAATTATGTTTCTACAGCAAGAAAGTGACTTGGCAGCTTCCGCTTTTTTCTTCTGTATGGCAAAATGGTAAGATACAATCCCTCACAAAGAAATATCTATTTCCATCCAAGTAAATGGATAATCACTGAACCATTATTATTAGTGTCATTTTAGAAGAAATACAAGTCTTAAATGTAACTTATTAGGAAAGCTGTGATTTTTCAGCATTTTATGTACCAATAATTATCTGACATTACAAGCATATTAGAAAGCCACTGATATATACGTTAATACTGCATGTTAGGTGAGCGTGGCATTTGCAAGCATTTGAGGTAACAAATGCCATCCGTTGTTAATTAGCTGATGTGGTTGGAACCGTCTATCACAATGAAAATGACTGTATATCATAATTACTAACTGTCATCACAAGGGTTTAAGCTGCACACATACATGATGGGCGAAAAGCAACTCTGCGTAGGAGAAAGGAAAACCAATATCAGCGATGCAAGTCTGCATAATTAGATACAATGGAGTGTAACAAATGTCTTATGGGAATAGAATACCTCTGGGAGATAATGACGATAGTAAGAGTCACAATCGCTGCTTTCGTACGGTCATTGCACGCTAATCTATGGTATTCTCAAATATTCCAAAAAGCAGATTTGGCATGACAAGATAATAGTAGACATGTGTACAATGGGTGACAGTGGTTGGAGGTGGTCACTTTATTTAAAATGGCATCAAAGGTAAACTCATTTTGAACATTGGCAAGAACTAGCCTGAAGACAACCCCCACCTTCTAAAAGAAAAAAAAAGATCAGACATGTCAATAACATAACTGTCCTGATGTTGTGTAGATCCATCTCATGCCACAAAAAACGCACAGAAATGTCAACACTTGAACTCCACAAGACCTATCCTGTGGGTTTTTCATAGTCTATATATCATAGTATGTATGTGTATATATATATATATATATATATATATATATATATATATATATATATATATATATATCAGTGGGTCTTTTATGCATTGTAAGTTGTGTAGTGAGCTCTCCATCAATGAAAATCTTCAAGAGGAGTCTGGATAAAATATAGCTGGTATGATTTAGGGAAACCTGCACTTGCAAGAGTTGGACCGATGGCCCTTGAGGTCCCTTCCAATTCTTTGTGTAGTGAGCTCTCCATCAAAGGAAATCTTCAAGCGGAAGCTGAATAAAATATAGCTGGGATGATTTAGGAAAACCTGCACTCGCACGGAGTTGGATCTGATGGCCCTTGCGGTCTCTTCCAACTCTTCCAGTCTATGATTCCCTCCATGGATAAGCCTTGTTTTTCCAGCACATTAAATGCCTTATCAAATTGGAAACTGGAAACTTTGGAGGTCAAGTTAACACTTTGAACTTTTTATCATGTTTCTCAAACCATTCTTGAAGAATTTTTGATGTGTGTCACCTTACAACCACATGAAGTCCAGGACCCTTGATTTTTAGGTTTCCTAACAAAAATTGGCCTAGAGCATCACAGTGACTTTCCAGTGCCTCCTGGTGCCATCTCTTAGCCCAAGTGACACATACATACACACACACACACACACACACCTTAGTGCACCAGTGGGATAAAAAAAAATGCGATTCATCAGACCAAGCCACCATACTTCAGTTTTGACGCTCGCCACTGCAGCTATGCAACTGCTCATGCAGCAAAGCTTTTATGTTGTATACACTATCATGACTAGATTTAAAAATGTTCAACAATATGGCTGTTGTCAAAGTTCCTTAGGCTGGCCATTCTCATTAGATGGCTGTTGGGCAAACGATTCTTTAGCCATCTCGACTGACTCCCCTATGCATGAGAAGGCTCATTCAGCCAGGCACTCCTGTGTTCTCTTTGAGAAAGCTGCCAAATTACATGTCAGCCACCGGCTTATCTCAGGATGAACAATATAATCGGCTGTCCAAAATTCAACATGTACAATCGATTTCTCTCACGACCATTAGTTGGCAGGTGTCATCCATGCACATTAGACCATCAGCTGAATCCTTCTATAGTCTAATGTGTATTGAGGATCTTATGCTTGCAATTTTTCCTTCACCAACTCATTAAGTTTAAGAAGCAACCGTTCACTCACTGAATATTATCATGACAGGAACTATTGCCACTAGATAATTAACGTTATTCACTTTTCAATGGTTTTAATGTTATGGCTGATCTGTGTATGCCTGAAAGGTTCTCTTGAGACAAGTTGTTTGTTTGTTTTGTTATTATTCAGATCAGTGAAATCTGTAGCTCAAGTTTTTTTCTCTATCTGGTAAATTTAGTGGTGAGTATTAACACTCTTAAGAAGTTATCAGTGTAGATATCAATGTTACAAGAGAGGAAGATAGACATAACAGTAAAAATAGCTTTTACAGGGAGCATGTCAGTTGATTCATCCTTGGTGAACCATGGGCAAAAGAATTCAGGAACCAGCTCCTTCACTGCAGTGTTTCAGAAAAAAAATAGTTTGAAATGAGTTGGGAACAGGGAGAACAGTCATCTGAGGAGCTTCGACGGCTTCTCACTGCCTGGCTTAATTGACAGGTCTCTCCCTAGGTAAAAATAGAGATGGATCTGACAAGTCCCCCTAAAGAATAAATCAGTAATTGATATCTTACAATGCTCAATATAAATTTGGCAATCATGTGATAATCTTTAGTTTGAAGCTTAAAGGGAACCTGTCACCACTTTTTTTGGCTATAAGCTGTGGCCACCACCACCGGGCTCTTATATACAGCATTCTAACATGCTGTATATAAGAGCCCAGGTCGGGGGTATAACATAACAAACACTTTATAATGCTTACCTAACGGTCGCGTAGTGGGCCTTATGGGCGTCTCCGTTGTCCGGTGCCAGCGCCGCCTCTTTTGGCCATCTTTGTGCTCCTTCTTCTCTAGCCGCGGATCATGATGGGTCTGACGTCATACACACTCGCCGGCATTCAGGTCCTGAGCAAGTGCACTTTGATTTGCCCTGAGGGCAGATCATAGTATTGTAGTGCGCCTGCGCAGAAATGGCGAGTGTGTATGACGTAGCCGCGTCATGCACCCAGGCTTCAGAAAGAGGACGATGATGGCCGAAAGAGGAGGCGTCGACACCGGACAACGGAGACGCCCATAACGCCCACCGCACGACGGTTAGGTAAGTATTATAAAGTGTTTTTTATGTTATACCCCCGGCCTGGGCTCTTATATACAGCATGTTAGAATGCTGTATATAAGAGCCCGGTGTTGGTGGCCGCAGCTTATAGGCCAAAAAAGTCGTGACAGGTTCCCTTTAAAATCATTGTATTGTTATAATGCAAGACATGTGTCTGTGCACTTAGTGCCTTAGAGTTTTGTTACTAGAGATTAATTAATTTGCAGGACCCTGGGGCAGAGGCCATGTCAGTAGTCCTTCATCGGACAAGAACCCTGCGTAAAGCCTTACATGTCAAAATCTCCGGCTCCTCTTTTGATTTGTAGTCCTGGTGCAATGTCAGAGATGTCACGCCAGGACTCCAAATCAAAGAGGAGCCAAGATGGCATCAAGTAGGATGTGTTTTTTAAGGCTATGGTCGATCACTCATTTCTAGTTTGCACTAATTTTCAATAGGGAATAATTTCCTGATCACTGCAGGTCTGACCACAGATGCTTCCACCAATTTCCAAAAAAGGGCTCTGAAGAATCCCATCTGTATTGAATGAAGGTTAAGCATATGCACTTCCATTCATTTGAAAACATGACACCAGAGACTGACCTCAGTATTCTTAGTGAGAAAGAATGGAGCAGAGGTGCGCATGCTCAACCTCACCTCTGCTTCATTCAGGTGGGGCTGCCTCTCGGGATGGAGGAATAATAATAAAAGCCTGCATGATTGACAAATCAAGAGATGCATTTCGGATTTCCACTAGAAAATACAGTTAGAGCATAACCGTTGTTTTAATTTTTATTTCATAAATCAATAGTACACATAAAAATAAGCAACTATGTAATATATCTTATCAGACAAATTTGCTTCCTTCTTTGCCAGAATTGATCAGTCAATATCAAAGGTCTCAGTTCTAATGAGATTCTATGTAGATAGAAGAGGAAGGAGGGGCGGAGCTCTACCTCTATCTCCTCCCTCTGTCTCTAGCTCCGCCCCCTCCTCCCTCTTCTATCTACATAGAATCTCATCAGTAACATCCAGCATCTCCTATCTCAGTAATGGGAAAGTCTTCACTGATTATAGAATATACCACAGAATTGAAAAGTTTCATGATGACAGATCAATTCTGGCAGAGAAAGAAGCAAGTTTGTCTAATAAGATACTTTACAAAGTTGCTTATTTTCATCTGTACTATTCATTTATAAAATAAAAATTAAATTGATGGTTACACTTTAATCTATCATTGATCATCGTATCTCCGCCAGTCCACAGTAAAATAAAAAATGGCAGGTACTCCCCCCCCCTGAGGGTAACAGCTTACACATGGGTTTTAAGTCCACCACGTCTCTTCTGCTTGACAATCCATTAGAAAAAAAGCTTTCTAGACCTCTCTGGAAGCTTATACAACTGTGTCTAAATGAATTTTTACTGATATCTTTTCTGATACGATCTGATGATATCTGACAATTGGTTATAAAAGTATGTAACTGGAAACACACACAGTTTATTTACTAGATTTGTATCTGTAAACGTATTTCTGCATGTACGCCGTCTGCAATTCGTAGCCATCATTAGTTTATGTAAACTTTAAAGGATAAAATGTTGAATTGTGCCAGACTCTATTAAAACCTGGAGTTTATTTTTTCCTCTCGACATCCTTAGGGATTTATTTAAATTACCCAAAAAGTGAAGCCAGCTGTAAAATTGATGGTGCAGTGCTTCCTTGGCACCCATATTTAGTGTAAACCAGCTTTTCCGATGGTTCGGTGCCAAACACTGTGTTTAATGTATAACCGGCTTTACGATATGAGGACAACAAGCTACTTTTATTAAATGGCAGAAACAAATCCGGCAATTGCTTCTACTCCCTGCCAGTGATTTCTCATGAAATGCATCTCAAAAGTTGACGTAATGCCTTGTGCGCACACTGCGTTTTTACCTGCGGTTTTACCCGCGGTTTTGCTGCAGAAATTTCTTGAGAAATGTTTGTAATCTTTTTGCAGATATTTCCCAGCAAAACCTATGGGGAAAAAATAGCTGTGCGCCCACTGCGTTTTTTTCTCAAGAAAATTCTTTCTGCAGAATTTCTTGAGAAAACTTCTTGAGAAAATGTGCATGTCACTTCTTTTCCGCAGGTACCTGCGGTATTTCACTCCATTCACTGTAATGTAATCGCGAAATACCGCAGGTATACCACAGGTAACAAATGATGTGCGGTATACCCTCGGAATAGCCAGGGTTTACCTGCGGTAATGCTCATCGCTGCCTGCGTTTTGCAGGGAAGTGATGTCATTATGACAGGAAGAGAAAGCGGAGCAGAGAGTAAACACACACGTCACACTCCCTGGACGCCGCACGGAAGCACTTCGGTGTGACCTTAGTCGGGTGCCCGTGCAGTCTGTCTCCCACTCCAGCCCCGCGGCTGCCCGCACAGCAGTGTCAGTGTCTGCCCGCACTGCAGTATCAGCAGCTTCTCACACTGCAGTGCTGGCAGCCGGTTAGATGAGATCATTACCTGCTGTGACGATCTCCTGCTCTCCTGACGTCAGTGCTGTCACTGCCTTCTATGCTCGTCTCGCGGGCGGCCCGAGACTGTGACTAGCGCTGATGTCACGGGCTATCGCGATACTGCTGAGAACGCGGCGGGCATAGAAGTCAGTGACAGCGCTTACGTCAGGAGAGCAAGAGATCATCACAGCAGGTAATGTACCTCACTAACCTCCTGACAGCAGCGCTCATCATCCCCTGTAGTGACCTGGGTTGACCTATTGATGTTAGCTCAGGTCACTGCACTGCTCTCCCAGCAAATGGTGAACATTCTGTTCTTCATTGACTAGGACAGTGACTATGGTATGGATCGTCGTGGGACCCCCTTATTGGATTACGCTGGACCTGGAATTGATTGTTCTTTTCAATAAATTGGTGAAAGAGGGAATGTTTTGGGCAGTGTTTTTTCAAATAAAACTTTTTTTGTTGTCTATTTTTTATTTCTTACTGACTTTGTTCGTGATGTCAGGTATTTGAAGGACGCGTGACATCACTAACCCCAGGGCCTGATGCCAGGTGACATTACACATCTGGCATCAACCCCATATATTACCCCGTTTGCCACCACTCCAGTGCAATGGGATGAGTTGGGGCAAAGTGCCAGGATTGGCACGTCTAATGGATGCGCTACTTCTGGGGTGGCTATGGCCTGCTATTTTTAGGCTGAGAAGTGTCCAATAACGGTGGACCTCCCTAGTCTGAGAATACCAGACCGCAGCTGTCCACTTTACCTTGGCTGGTGATCCAATTTGGGGGGGTCCCCACGTTTTTTGTTTTAAATTATTTAATGTAAAATAACAGCGTGGGGTGCCCTCTGTTTTGGATTACCAGCCAAGGTAAATCTGCCAGCTGTGGTCTGCAGGCTGCAGCCGTCTGCTTTAACCTAGCTGGCTACAAAAGATTTGGGGGACCTCACGTCGTTTTTTTTTAATTATTTATTTTTGGGCTAAATACAAGGTTAACCACCCTTTAGTGCCACATGAAAGTCACTAAAGGGTGCCAGCTTAGAATATGCAGGGAGGTGGGACATTTTATAGGTCTTTCTCATCTATTATCTATCTATCTTTCCATCTATCTATCTATCTATTCATCTATCCATCTTTCCCTCTATCCATTATCTGTCTGTCTATCTATCTATTGATTATCTATATTATTTATTGCAGTTACAGAATAAAAAACCGCAGGGACCAACCTGCGCAAAAAGCGCAGCAAAAACGCGGAAAAAATGCGCCAAAAACGCATGCGTTTTTCCCGCGGTTTTGGTGCGGTTTTTTACCACAGGTGCGGTAATCTTCAACTCCCAGAAGTTTCTCAAGAAATTTTCTTGAGAAAAATCACTTTTCTAGTGCGCACATAGCCTAAAGGTGGAGGGTGGTTTTCTTCTATGTAATACTAAGGCTTATATTAAAGGGGTATTCCAACTATGAAATGTTGTGACATGTTGGTAGAATTTGCCATAGTATTAAGATATCTGGAAGGGGATCACCAATGTCTAGAATATCACCAATCTGGAGTATGAAGGAATTTTTTCCTGGTGTCCAGGGAATAATAAGTATAAGGGGTAATACAGTGTAAGGAAACATTGTGACGCTGCAGCACTCCTTGGCTACCGCTGCTCACAATGTAAACCAAGTACACACATTGAGTATGTGTTGAGTTTTTTACCTCAGTATTTGTGAGCCAAAACCAGGAGTGGGTGAAAAATTAAGAAGCGGTGCCCGTGTTTCTATTATACTTTTTCTCTGAGACTACGTGTACACATTGAGTATTCAGTGAGTTTTTTACCTCAGGATTTGTGAACCAAAACAAGGAGTGGGTGAATAATGCAGAAGTGGTGCCCATGTTTCTATTATACTTTTCCACGGATTGTTCCACTCCTGGTTTTGGCTTACAAATACTGAGGTAAAAAACTCACCAAATACCTATAAACTGACCCAAGTATAAGCCGAGGCCCCTAATTTTACCACAAAAAAACTGGGAAAACTTATTGACTTGAATATAAGCCTAGTGTGGGAAATGTAGCAATTTCAAAAATGAAAATAAATACCAATAAAATGTAATGTGCCCTGTAGTAATGTGCCCATTCTTGTCCCCCCCTTGGAGTAATGTGCCCAAGCCTGGTCCATCTTGTAGTAATGCCCCATCTTTGTCCTCCCCTTTTAGTAATGTGCCCCAGCCTGGTTCATCTTGTAGTATTGCCCCCATCCTAGTTGCCTTGTAGTAATGTGCCACATCCTGATGTATTGTGCCCCATTTTATAGTAATGTACTCCATCCTTGTCCCCTTGTAGTAATGTGCCCCATCCTTGTGCTCCATCCTGTAGTAATGTGTCCATCCAGTAGTAATGTGCCCATCCGTGTTCCCTGTATTAATATGTCCATCCTGTAGTAATGTGCGCATCCTTGTGCCCTGTGGTAATGTACCCATCCTTTAGTAATGTCCTCATTCCAGTTCCCTTCTTGTCCTCTATTACACTGTTGTTCACATACACACACAAAAAATTATTCTCACTGGTTCTCCATTCCTGCAATGTCCTCTTACCTACTTCTTGCAGACTGCAGGCATATAGACCCCTCGATGATCTCGTCAAGTGCATGGGGCATACCATCATCACTTTACTTCAGTTGAATGGTTTGCAGCGACGCAAAGCATTCAACTGCAATAAAGCGATGACGGCAGCAGCGGCTGCGGTCATCAAGGGGTGCTTCTTGTTGATTCCAGGCACATTGACCCCTTCATGATCACGTCCGATGCACGGGGCTACCGCTGCAATCAGCGATTTACTGCAGTTGAATGCTTTGCGGCACCGCAAAACATTTAACTGCAGTAAAGCGATGACGCTAGACGGCAGTGTCAGCCCCATGCACTGGATGCGATCATGGAGGGGTCAGTGTGCCTATGGTCCACAAGAAGCAGGTAAGAGAACACTGCAGGAATGGAAGACAGGTGAGAATAATTTTTTGTGGGAACCTCACTCGAGTATAACACGAGGGAGCGTTTTCAGCATAAAAAGTCTGAAAAACTTGGCTTATACTATACGGTACTCAATGTGTGCATGTGGCTTTACACTAAATATGGTGGGTTGCGGCTGCTGTGCTTTATCACACTTGTTGGGGAGTGCGATACATAGATGCCTAAGGCTGTGTGCCCACGATGAGTTTTTAGTGAATTTCTGATGTTGTGTATGTTCCTTCATTAAGAATGGTTCCACTATTAACCTGCGGTTCTAGTTTCAAATCTGCAGCATGTCAATTTCTCCTCTAGGTACACTGAGTCCACTGTGCAGACTTTTCCTTTGAATTTGCGTTAGGTGCAAAAAATCCGCAGATAAAAAACGCATGTGTTTTTAGTGAATTTGTGCAGCGGAAACACATTAAAAATGTCTGTAATCCGTGCCTAAGTATATCAATAAGGTTTTGTGAAAGCCAAATACCAGGAACTATCAAAAACAGACCAGCTTTGTTTAAAACATGACTTACTATAAAAGACAAAAAAAATAAATGCAAGTAACCTAATTTACATATTAGGTGCAGAAATCATGCAACATCACAAACTCACCAAAAGCTCATGGTGGGAATGTACACTGTGTGCAGAATTATTAGGCAAATGAGTATTTTCATCACATGATAATTTTTATACATGTCCTAATCCAAGCTGTATAGGCTTGAGAGCCAACTACCAATTAAGTAAATCAGGTGATGTGCATCTCTGTAATGAGGAGGGGTGTGGTGTAATGACATCAACACCCTATATAAGGTGTGCTTAATTATTAGGCAACTTCCTTTCCTTTGGCAAAATGGGTCAGAAGAGAGATTTGACGGGCTCTGAAAAGTCCAAAATTGTGAGATGTCTTGCAGAGGAATGCAGCAATCTTGAAATTGCCAAACTTTTGACGCGTGATCACCGAACAATCAACTGTTTCATGGCAAATAGCCAACAGAGTCGCATGAAGCGTGTTGGGCAAAAACGGCACAAAATAACTGCCCATGAATTGAGGAAAGTCAAGCGTGAAGCTGCCAAGATGCCATTTGCCACCAGTTTGGCCATATTTCAGAGCTGCAACATTACTGGAGTATCAAAAAGCACCATACTCAGGGACATGGCCAAGGTAAGGAAGGCTGAAAAACGACCAGCTTTGAACAAGAAACATAAGATAAAATGTCAAGACTGGGCCAAGAAATATCTTAAGACTGATTTTTCAAAAGTTTTATGGACTGATGAAATGAGAGTGACTCTTGATGGGCCAGATGGGTGGGCCAGAGGCTGGATCAGTAAAGGGCAGAGAGCTCCACTCTGACTCAGACGCCAGCAAGGTAGAGGTAGGATACTGGTATGGGCTGGTATCATCAAATATGAACTTGTGGGACCTTTTTGGGTTGAGGATGGAGTGAAGCTCAACTCCCAGACCTACTGCCAGTTTCTGGAAGACAACTTCTTCAAGCAGTGGTACAGGAAGAAGTCAGGATTGTTTAAGAAAAACATGATTTTCATGCAAGACAATGCTCCCTCACATGCATCTAACTACTCCACAGCGCGGTTGGCCAGTAAAGGTCTAAAAGATGAAAAAATAATGACATGCCCCCTTGTTCACCTGATCTGAACCCCATAGAGAACCTGTGGTCCCTCATAAAATGTAAGATATACAGGGAGGGAAAACAGTTCACCTCTCGGAACAGTGTCTGGGAGGCTGTGGTGGCTGCTGCACGCAATGTTGATCGTAAACAGATCAAGCAGCTGACAGAATCTATGGATGGTAGGCTGTTGAGTGTCATCATAACGAAAGGTGGCTATATTGGTCACTAATTTTTGGGGGTTCTGTTTTTGCATGTCAGAAATATTTGTTTCTAAATTTTGTGCAGTTATATTGGTTTACCTGGTGAAAATAAACAAGTGAGATGGGAATATATTTGGGTTTTTTTAAGTTGCCTAATAATACTACATAGTAATAGTTACCTGCACAAACAGATATCCTCCTAAGATAGCCAAATCTAGAAAAAAAAACCCATTCCAACTTCCAGAAATATTAAGCTTTGATATTTATGAGTCTTTTGGGTTGATTGAGAACATAGTTGTTGATCAATAATAAAAAAATCCTCAAAAATACAACTTGCCTAATAATTCTGCACACAGTGTGTATATTTCATATTTGTATTAATTTATCATTTGATCAGTCTTAAATATGGAGCTAGTGTTACTCTGCAAAAGTTATACACAAAAAAGTTCACATGGCTTAAAAAGGGAACATTTTTCTATAAGATTCACAATAGTAAAGTTCTTTAGACCAGTTTACTAGTGCAGAAGTGGCATGACGTAGAAATAGTGGTTAACAAATAGCGAAGAGAAAATATATATTCAAAGGACTTTAATACTTAATGCAGATCTGGCTACGTACTGCCGTCTGTGTACTGAATATGCTGCCCCCTGTAAGGTTGTATTTATATGTATGTAATATGGACTCTTGTCTGTAAAATGCTGCCCATGGCATTAAAGAGGTTCTCCCCTACTTTTACATTGATGGCTTATCCTTAGGTACTTTGCACACTACGATATCGCAGGTGCGATGTCGGTGGGGTCAAATCGAAAGTGACGCACATCCGGCGTCGCTGTCGATATCGGAGTGTGTAAATCGTTTTTGATACGAATAACGATCACAAAAGCGTTGAAATCGTATCATCGGTGTAACGTCGGTCATTTCCATGATTTCAGAAGGACCGATGTCACGATGTTGTTCCTCATTGATGCGGCATCACACATCGCTGTGTGTGAAGCCGCAGGAGCGAGGAACATCTCCTACATGCGTCCTGCGGCTCACGCCGGCTATCCGGAAGGAAGGAGGTGGGCGGGATGTTTACGTCCCGCTCATCTCCGCCCCTTCGCTTCTATTGGCCGCCTGCCGTGTGACGTCGCTGTGATGCCGCATGACCCGCCCCCTGAGGAAGGAGGTGGGTCGCCGGCCAGAGCGGTGTCGTAGGGCAGGTAAGTCTATGTGAAGCTGCCGTAGCGATGATGTTCGCTACGGCAGCTATCCCAAGAGATCGCAGCTGCGACGGGGGCGGGGACTATCGCGCTCAGCATCGCAAGCATCGGCTTGCGATGTCGTAGTGTGCAAAGTACCCCTTAGAATAGGTCATGAGTGTGTGATTGGCCATGGTCTGACTCCAAGCACCCCCACCAATCAGCTGCTTTCGGTGCCGATAGAGGCAGAAGGCATCTGGAAATGCTCATATTTGGAGTGCCCTATTTTCTGATTACGGCTGGATACTGCACATCTGCCTCCTATTGATTTGAATAAGATGTGCAGTACCCAGTCGCAGCCACTATCAAAAGACGGAGCAGCGCCAGAACTGAGCATTACCAGCTGCTTGCTGCCGCTGGCAGGCACAGAGAACATCTAATTGGCGAGGGTGCAAGGTGTCGTACCCCAGCCGATCAGACTTTGATGACCTATCCTAAGGTAAATGTAAAAGTAGTGGAAAACCCCTTTAAATTTTCCACTTGGCAAATGCATAGCAAGGACAGAATTATTATAAACTACGAGGAGCTTAACAGAAAAAAAAAGATTATTGGAAATTTTTGGGAGACTGCCACAGATACACTGAGGCATACTAGCCTGGATATCAGATTTCATCCACCACTGCCTTCCATGTCTTCTGCTACATTGGCATTGTATGAAAAATCGTCCAAAATCTAATTATAATTTCAGGTCCAGGCTTGGGAGAGAAAAGTTCCATACGCTGGACCATTCAGGCAGTACTTTGTGGTCCCAGAAGAAATATTTTCCTGCTTTCTCCCTGTTCTTCCATGTGATACTCACTTGATGCAGCTTTCCTTTGGAGGTCATTGTATACAGTTTGCATCTTTGTAATGTTATTTTTGGCTTTATTGATCATAGCTTCCTGCAATGTTGTTCTGGGTAGTTAGAAGTATTAGAGAGAGACCCATAATTTTAGAAAATGTCAATGCACAAATTTACATATGTGCCGCATATTGCCGCTCTCTGACAATGCGCTGATCGCTGCGAGAGTGAGAAACTAAGAGACTAGTTCTTGTCAAAATCAGCATCATGTTGAAAACAAACTACAATAATATCAAAAGCTACAACACTAACAGCAAGAACGCTGAGAACTGAGGCTCGGCTGGAGTTTCCTTTCTAGAATTGTAAACATTACACAAATAGAAATTTTACTGTTCTTCTCACATTTAGACTCTAAAACTGAACAACTTCCACCTGCTACAGCATTATTGTTTTCTAGGTAGTCATGCCGGGTATAATATGCATCCGAGTGCCAGATTTATGAAAAATATAGCTGTATTCATAGCGAAACGCGCATTCACGGAGCTCCAGAATGAAGTAGAGGGTTGTTTTGTCCCCTATGTGATTTGTGGCTAACCATTAGGTCGCGAGTAGCTAGACGGAGTGTTATCAGGTATTGAATAGACATATGAAAGCTTAAGAGAACACAAGACCCCTAGGAGAAAGCAGAAATCAGCAGGCAGCACACCTTAAAATATCACCATAAGAAGCATTTTTAGAATCTCTATAGAGATCCATAAATTTGCTGATCTTCACATCCACGTTTTGCTCCATTCTGAAAGCTTTAGAATGTCTTTTAATCACATCTGTTTCTTTGGAACAAATCCTTTCAGCGTTTGAGGGATTTACGACAGGTTGCTAGACGCTTCCTGAAATCAATTAATGAGTAAAACTGTCAACAGTGGAAAGCTTGGACAGGAAAGCCTCATGATGAGTTAAATAAGAGAGGCTTCTCATATATGGATGAATAATCGCACAAGTAAATCCTTTGAAAAAAAAAAAACCCACAAAGTAGCACATTCCCTTTTTTGGATTATTATGCTCTAAGCTCCAGTGCTGATACATGTTTACCTTTCTTTTTAGATTACTCGAGCAGGAACAGACTTTTTTCTTTGATGGCACGAAAATCTCTCTGTGTAGGAAGAACCAAAAGCCTTTTATGAAAAACTTACATTGCCATTGTGGCCTGTAGGAGGGAGAATTGTTCAGTCTATTATAAATTGAAATGTGAAAAAAGTGTAGGGCCGTTCTAAAAATGAGTGTTCATCAGCATTATAGGTACATTGCTTGGATAGATAGATGTGATAGCTGAGATTTTCAGGACCCATTTTCGTGTTCTTAGTTCCTTCTGTGATGGAATTGTGTTATTCAGACATATTCCCTTGACCCATTTATTTACCATCCTATTTTTATAGAGGTAATTGATTTTATGCAGTGCATGTGTTTTGGGAATTTAGGTTACTTCTCTGTTTCTAAAAAGCTTAATGAAAAATATGATTGCTATTGCTATGATTGGGTGTTTTTGTAAAAGTTGACATTTTATATGAAAAAAAAGCAGAAAAATTTGTGCTCAGTCCTTATTGCTTCAGTAATGCCTTTGGGCCACCACTTGGCTAAAGAGTAACCGTCGTTTTAATTTTTATTTTATTAATCAATCGACTGGACGACACAATGGCTCAGTGGGTAGCGCTGTTGCTTTGCCATCCTAGTTTTAAATGCCACCAAGAATAACATCTGTAAAGAGTTTGTAAGTCCTCCCTGTGCTTGTGGGGGTTTCTTCCGATTTCCTCTCACACTCCAAAGACATACTGATAGGGAATGTAGATTGTGAACTCCATAGAGTGCAGTGATGACAATTAGTGATAAGTGGGCAGGCACTACCATACTCGGGTGTTCAGTACTCAAAAGGAGCAGTTGATGCTCAGATGAGCGCAACTCGAGTACCCAAGTATAATAGAAATCAATGGGGAACTCAAGCATTTTTCTGGAAGTTTTCCCAGAAAAATGCTTGAGTTCCCTATTGACTTCCATTATACTCTGGTACTCAAGTCTCGCTCATCCAAGCATCCACTTCTCATTACGAACACCGAGTACCCGAGCATGGTTGTGCTCGCTCATCACTTATGACAAAGTCTGTTAAGTGCTGCGGAATATAATGATGCTATATAAGCAAGTAATAATACATTCAGTGAAGACATTCACATTACTGAATAATGGATTATGGACAGGAGGAGAAGGTGGCAAAGACATACACAATCATACACTTAAAAGTGTAACTGTCTTTTCTGGAGAACTTGCATCAAAATGTCTGCGTCTGCCTCACTCTCCTCCCTCCTTCCCTCTCCATATAATCTTATAAACACCATCTGTCATTGTCACGAGTGTGTCAAGTCCACATGTTACCTCTGGCTGTTCTGGGATCAGGAGGTCTCCACGCTTAATTGACTGCAAGTCCTCTGTGAAGGCCATTTGACTGTCTTCTTGTATTGGAGTGGATTTACTTTAATTTGATGCTGAAGGGTTTAAGGACATTTTCCCTTTTTACTGAGATTACTCATAGCCTTTATCACAGCTGCTGCATCTTATCATCACTCCTGGCATCACTCCATGCCAGTTATAGTTCTTCTATACTGAATATTTTGAAGGAGCCTTCTCTGGAGAAGGTGAGGTGTTCATTTCAGCTGCAGCTGTGAAGTTTCCTGCTAGAGTAGCTGAGAAGGGCTATTTGTTGTGTCTTTCCCCACCTGTTTGTGTTACCCTTCTCGTGTTGTTTTAGTGCAGTAGTGAGACTAGTGTCTCGCTGGCCTTCACACTAGTTAGGGTAAGTTTTCGTCCAGTGAAGGCGTAGATACGTGATGGCGCATGGGGGAAGGACCCATCTAGGGATGTTAGGAAGTGCAGGACTCAGACTCCGGTGAGTACTAGAAAGTTAACCTGCTTCACTCCTTATTGCCAGGGCCTTCCATTGTCCTTTTTGTCCTTTTTCCCTGGTTTTCCCTTTGTGTTGGGCTGCTTGCCGGGTGTCCTCTTGCACCCAACGTGACAGTCATCTCCTTTCTCAGTAATTGGAAAATTGGTCTTCTCAGAGTAAAGATTTTACTCATAAATTGAGAGTGAAAGATTAATCCAGGAGGAGGTAGAAGCAGGTTAATCTGATAAGAAACATTACAAAGTTTCTTATTTTCATGGGTACTATTGATTTTTGAAGTAAAAATTAAAATGATGGTTACGCTTTCAATTTCTTTAAATTAGGTTTCTCTTACCTTTCATGGGCAAATATTACCTGCCATACCGTTATAGTAAGTAGAAAAATATTATAGATCTATATGAAGTCAGTGGGCTTTAATTTAGATCCAAAATGGTTAGTATGGTATGTGTTTGACAGCGTAAAAAAGGTCAAGAAGTAACTTAACAGGCAGTTGGTTAGAGAACAATTGAAAGAGGTTTTCCCATGAACAACATTTCTCACTTATCGACAGTATAGATAATAAATGTCTTAATACTGATTTTCATCTGAGCACTAAAATTAGAATTCCATTCAGCTTTTTCTCCTCTTTGAGGTTAGGCTCCATTCGCTGTCTATGGGACTAATGAACATAGTATTCCAGTTGGCTATCTCTAGTACTACCATTGAACTGAGCAGTACCCCCTGCATGTGTGTTGATGGTCCCCCATTTTTATCCAATTTTATTACATTTTTATATTATTATTTTGTATTGCTTTATTTTATACATTATACTGTTAATATCTAAAAGCTGCATTTTGACAACTAAAATGTATTTATACCCTTTTGTGTTTTTATATATGTGATTTATTTAAATTATATGTGGCAGTATTCAGTGATACAGAGAAAGCAGTGTACTATATCCATATTGAAAAATATTCAATAATATTTTAAAACAGCAATAAATACATTTTATTGTAATGCCTGGAAAAATCAGTTAATTTCTATTTTGTTCTTTTTTTTTTTTTTAATAAATGAAAACCATTAATAAAACCAGTGTTCTTGGTGGGGCTAAGTTCACACGCCCAAAGTTTACAGTACCAGGAAGCTGCTGCCAACGCTAATAAAGTAATGGGATGCATTAAAAGAGGCATAGATGCTCATGACAAGAATATAGTGCGACCAATCATGGTTGATTTGCTACAAAAAAGTACAAGGAGGGCCTCGATGCCTTTTCTTGAAGAATATAATATTACAGGCTATGGGTAGTAAGTTCTATTATGGGACATTGATCCTGGGAAATAGTCTTACTTATGTACAGTCATATGAAAAAGTTTGGGCACCCCTATTAATGTTAACCTTTTTTTCTTTATAACAATTTGGGTTTTTGCAACAGCTATTTCAGTTTCATATATCTAATACCTGATGGACTGAGTAATGTTTCTGGATTGAAATGAGGTTTATTGTACTAACAGAAAATGTGCAATCTGCATTTAAACTAAATTTGACCGGTGCAAAAGTATGGGCACCTCAACATAAAAGTGACATTAATATTTTGTAGATCCTCCTTTTGCAAAAATAACAGCCTCTAGTCACTT
Source organism: Anomaloglossus baeobatrachus (assembly GCF_048569485.1). Taxonomy (NCBI): domain Eukaryota; kingdom Metazoa; phylum Chordata; class Amphibia; order Anura; family Aromobatidae; genus Anomaloglossus; species Anomaloglossus baeobatrachus. The sequence goes on along the minus strand of NC_134358.1, from coordinate 266,455,537 downwards.
CCTGTAGCTTTTAATGAGTTCCTGGATCCTGGATGAAGGTATATTTGACCATTCCTGTTTACAAAACAATTCCAGTTCAGTTAAGTTTGATGGTCGCCGAGCATGGACAGCACGCTTCAAATCATCCCACAGATTTTCAATGATATTCAGGTCTGGTGACTGGGATGGCCATTCGAGAACATTGTAATTGTTCCTCTGCATGAATGCCTGAGTAGATTTGGAGCAGTGTTTTGGATCATTATCTTGCTGAAATATCCATCCCCTGCGTAATTTCAACTTCGTCACTCATTCATTATAGGTTAATCTTGATGGATTTATGTCTACTTTCAACCTTAAAAACCATGGGATGAAAAATCGCCCCTATTATTTTTCTTCTGTATTGCTTCTTCTGCATTGTTATACTAGACCACATACAGTTTGATATGTTAAGAATTGCAATGTATGTATACAAATCAGATGCTTTATGGTTGATATTTATGGGATTTTTTTGCACACCCATAGACTTGAATAGGTGAGTTTCATGAAAATTACTGAAGATACATACATTCTGCGATTTTTTTTTTTTGATGTACGCATTTGGTCAGTGTAATATAACAGTTATATGAATAGTCCTATTTAATAGTATTGGTCCTAGTGCTGGCTGTGAGATATCAGTTTTTTACACGGACAGCATTCGGATCCAAAATACGGTTGTTTGAACACTGATATTTAATTCAATTGTGTCTCCCAATCCAGCTTGTTCACAAATAAATCCTTAAAGGGATTATATAGGTTAAAAAAAGTGTTGGTAATTCAGTGCAAATCACCAGTCGCCTGTACAAGATCTATACGAATAGTAAAAAATAAGGAAACATTTATCACTGTGGCAAACTAGAGACCAGTGTAAAAAGCCACAAATTTTGGCTAATGCCATATATATTCCTTTTTTTAAATTCAGCATTGTTTATATCACTTTTGTAAATGGTTGATCAGAGTTTAGTTGAGGGTGAGGCATTTGTGGCCCTGCAAGTTTACTATTAGTGATTAGGGAGCACTATCAGGCTCAGGGGCTCGGTACTCGTATTGAGGAGTCGGACGCTTGGTCAGGCTTGACTTATGTACCGAGTATAATGCAATATCTTCCGGAAAAATGCTCGAGTTCAGCACTGACTTCCATTATACTCGAGTCGAGTCGGTCTAAACGTCCAAAAGGTTGTTACGAACACCGAGCTCCCTAGCATGGTAGTGCTCGCTCATCACTACGAGTATACTTGCATCACTATTTATTAGTTAAACAAAATGGAATAAATTATACCACAAAAATGAATAAGTTAGTGGCTGGCTTAAATTTGATTGTCTGGCACATGCACACCATGGGATACACCTAATTTATTAATACGTGTACCTCAGGTAGACCAACGTAATGTACACCAATCTTAATAAAGCTCCGCAATTGAGTCCAAAAAGCTTACAATAGGATGTCAAGCTGTCATCATTTATGACTATTATATAGCAAAACTGACGCTGTGTGTTGTTGGTTGTGTCTTAAATTTGCCAAAGAGCTGTGAAACCCATTACATAGTTATAATTCCCAAAAGCAATATGAAGTGTGGTATCATATTTCCTCTTTCTAATCGGTGTATTTTTCTAATCTTTGGACAATTTAGTTTGTCAACAGAAGCTCTGTAATCTGTGCTATGATTTGGATCTTCCGTTCTCTCTAATTAACGTCCTAACCTCATAAGGGCCTAGAGAAATGACTAAATCAGCCATAGAAGCTCGTAAGAGCTTAACGTGACCATAATTTAAATAAAGCAAAAACACTGTAATCCATATCCTGATTGAAGGCAGGTTTCACTTCATTCTAAATGTAGAGTTCAAATTACAACAAAATTTACTTCACGTGTCAGGAAAATGATTCCTGTCTCTGGGCAAACAAAATCTTTATATAGGGTAGACCTGTAGGAATTCTCAAAGCATGCATATAAAATCCATGTCCTCTTTGATTCATGGTAACTACTGACTGCATTACCCCTTTGCGTCATAGTCTAATAGGGGTTCACGACCTATGATCTAAACGTACGTCATGTTGATCACTCAAGCAGAGGGGCTGTGCCTGCACAGTTGCTGCCTGGAACTCATCACAAGTGATAGCTGAGCTCGAGTTGTCACAGCTATGGTCCCTGCGCCGCCCCTGTTTTTTTAACCCCCTGAATGCTGCGATCAATAGCCATCGCAGCATTTAGGAGGCTGGGAGAGAGAAAGTGTGATCCCTCATCCTCTCAATCATGACCCCGTTACATGATCATGGGGCCCTGATCGTTGCCATGGTACCCAAGGTCAATTGACAACCTCCATTTTAGCTGGCTAAAGCCTGCTTTACACGCTTCAATAAATCTTTCAATCCGTCGTCGGGGTCAAGTTGTAAGTGACGCACATCCGGCATCGTTCGTGACGTATTTGCGTGTGACATCTACGTGCGATCAAGATTGAACGAAAATACGGTGATCGCATACACGTCGTTTATTCCTCATACATTGGACGTTTAGTAGTACGAAACTAGTCAATTGTAACGTGTGACATCCATCATACGATTTTGATGTCTGAGGCTATGTGCGCAGGTGTGCGCTCTGCACCGCAGCTTAAAAAAGGTCCGCTTCAGAGCGCAGCTGAAAAGCTGCGTTCTGAAGCGCCTCACAATGTCTGTCATTCACTAATCTCTGTCAGTCCGTCACTATCTCTGTCCCTCTCTCTCTGTCCATGTCAGTCTATCCCCCTCTCTCACATACTCACCGATCCCCGATCTCCGGCGCTGCACGGCATTCACACTGCTACGGCGGCTTTTACTATTTTGAAAAAGCCGGCCGCCCATTAAACAATCTCGTATTCCCTGCTTTCCCCGCCCACCGGCGCCTATGATTAGTTACAGTGAGACACGCCCCCACGCTGAGTGACAGGTGTCACACTGCACCCAATCACAGCAGCCGGTGGGCGTGTTTATACTGTGCAGTGAAATAAATAATTAAATAATTTAAAAAAACGGCGTGCGGTCCCCCCCAATTTTAATACCAGCCAGATAAAGCCATACGGCTGAAGGCTGGTATTCTCAGGATGGGGAGCTCCTTGTTATGGGGAGCCCCCCAGCCTAACAATATCAGTCAGCAGCCGCCCAGAATTGCCGCATACATTATATGCGACAGTTCTGGGACTGTACCCGGCTCTTCCCGATTTGCCCTGGTGCGTTGGCAAATCGGGGTAATAAGGAGTTATTGGCAGCCCATAGCTGCCAATAAGTCCTAGATTAATCATGTCAGGCATCTCCCCGAGATTCCTTCCATGATTAATCTGTAAATTACAGTAAGTAAACACACACGCCCGAAAAAATCCTTTATTAGAAATAAAAAACACACACATATACCCTGGTTCACCACTTTAATCAGCCCCAAAAAGCCCTCCATGTCCGGCATACTCCAGGATGCTCCAGCGTCGCTTCCAGCACTGCTGCATGGAGGTGACCGGAGCTGCAGCAGACACAGCCGCTCCGGTCACCTCCACACAGCAAATGAAGACAGCCGCGCTATCGGCTGAGCTGTCAGTGAGGTTACCCGCTGTCACTGGATCCAGCGGTGGATGCAGCGGTGGCCGCGGGTAACCACAGTGACAGCTCAGCTGATCGCGCTACTCACCTCAGTTGCTGCGTGGAGGTGAGAGGAGCAGCGGTGAGTAGCGCGATCAGCTGAGCTGTCACTGTGGTTACCCGCGGCCACCGCTGCATCCACCGCTGGATCCAGTGACAGCGGGTAACCTCACTGACAGCTCAGCCGATAGCGCGGCTGTCTTCATTTGCTGTGTGGAGGTGACCGGAGCGGCTGTGTCTGCTGCAGCTCCGGTCACCTCCATGCAGCAGCGCTGGAAGCGATGCTGGAGCATCCTGGAGTACGCCGGACATGGAGGGCTTTTTTGGGGCTGATTAAAGTGGTGAACCAGGGTATATGTGTGTGTTTTTTTATTTCTAATAAAGGATTTTTTCGGGCGTGTGTGTTTATTTACTGTAATTTACAGATTAATCATGGAAGGAATCTCGGGGAGATGCCTGACATGATTAATCTAGGACTTATTGGCAGCTATGGGCTGCCAATAACTCCTTATTACCCCGATTTGCCAACGCACCAGGGCAAATCGGGAAGAGCCGGGTACAGTCCCAGAACTGTCGCATATAATGTATGCGGCAATTCTGGGCGGCTGCTGACTGATATTGTTAGGCTGGGGGGCTCCCCATAACGTGGAGCTCCCCATCCTGAGAATACCAGCCTTCAGCCGTATGGCTTTATCTGGCTGGTATTAAAATTGGGGGGGACCGCACGCCGTTTTTTTAAATTATTTAATTATTTATTTCACTGCACAGTATAGACACGCCCACCGGCTGCTGTGATTGGGTGCAGTGTGACACCTGTCACTCAGCGTGGGGGCGTGTCTCACTGTAACCAATCATAGGCGCCGGTGGGCGGGGAAAGCAGGGAATACGAGATTGTTTAATGGGCGGCCGGCTTTTTCAAAATAGTAAAAGCCGCCGGAGCAGTGTGAATGCCATGCAGCGCCGGAGATCGGGGATCGGTGAGTATATGAGAGAGGGCTGCTCAATTCACTTACTCAGGAGTTTAGCGGTCACCGGTGAGTCCTTCACAGGTGACCGCTAATCGGGACGCGACACAGACAGAGCCGCAGCATGACCATGAAGTCGGGTGAGGTTCACCCGAGTTCATTCTGACAGTGCGGCTCTGTCTGTGTCTGCTGTGAACTACCATTCACCGCTGCTACATGGCTGTCTGTGTCTGCTGTCAGCGGCCATGTAGCAGAGCTGAATGGCAGATGACATAGTAAAAACGCATCCCTACACATTACACACGCTTGGCAAGTCAATAAATAAAAAAAAAAAAAAAGGTGCCCAATGCATACATCACAGAACACATGATCTAAAGGATCGCACACAAAATTGATCAATTTAACATAGACTACTAACGCTCGTGTGACAGCAAATGAACGACCTACGTGCAATCTCATTCAATCACATATGCGACCTGGGCGTGTCACATCGCATACGAGATCGCACACCTAATTGTAAGGTGTAAAGCTGGCTTAAGGCCGTCTCAGATCAGCGGTATTCTGCCGCACTCGCAGATCCGGCATAAGGGCAGTACAGTACTTTACAGTTCACTGGCAAGCTCCGGGCACATAGGGTCATGTGACCGGAGATGTGACAGCATGGGACCGGGGCTTGCCGCACTGTCTGTGAACTGTAAAGTACTGTACTGCCCTTGTGCCGGATCTGCGAGTACGGCAGAATACTGCTGATCTGAAACGGCCCTTAGATGGCCTGTTAGACCATGCCAGAAATTTGGTGCAACAAGCGTTCTGTCATTGTAGCAATGACAGGTATAATGTATTGCAATGCTCATGCATTGCAATACATTAGACCAACAATCATAGTAATAAAAGTTAATGTGAAAAAAGTAAAATAAAAATGTAAAAATGGTTATATAAAAAACCTCAGAAAATAAGGAACAAAAAATAAAATGTCAATAAATATATACAGTACAGACCAAAAGTTTGGACACACCTTCTGATTCAAAGAGTTTTCTTTATTTTCATGACTCTGAAAATTGTAGATTCACATTGAAGGCATCAACACTATGAATTAACACATGTGGAATGAAATACTTAACAAAAAAGTGTGAAACAACTGAAAATATGTTTTATATTCTAATCTAGGTTCTTCAAAGTAGCCACCTTTTGCTTTGATTACTGCTTTGCACACTCTTGGCATTCTTGGCATTTGTTAACAGTCCTCTGATTGGTGCGGGGGAGTATAAATCAACCCCCCTCCTGTCGTCCGACACTACACCTCCCTGACGAAGGCCACGTGCCGAAACACGTGTTGGTTTGGCGTCGGCACGCCAGTAGGGACATGACCTCAGGTAAACCCCATCTTCCATAAATGCATATTGCTCCCATATGGTTTGCCTGCTCATTATGTCTTTGTAGCTCTTTACATCATTCTCACAAATAGGGAGCCTTACTGACACCCATATGTAGGTACTAGTGCCTTTTGGTTGCACTTACACAATGCACCTTATTTTTGCACTTTAACTAGTTTTGTGTGACTATCTTTCCACATATTCTTTTACACTTATATTATATTTTACTATTTATTTTGTAATTCTATACTTGGTGCATATGTTATCCTTTTTGAATTTGTGCAATATCTTTTATATGGGTGTAAACATTATCATTCATGTATTTTGCTATTTATTTCTTGGTGTATCCTATTGATTGTTATTTATGATTGGCTTTTTACATATTTGGGATATATTATATTGGAGCCTTTATACTATTTTTGCATAATTTTGTAGAATTTGAGATACCACGCTATTTTTTCCCTTGCCGTGCCGTCCTGTTGTGCTTATTGCACCCTCTTTCATTATTTTTATCTTGCTTTTAAATATTTACTAATAACATTCTATTTTATAGACCCTATTTTTGTATTGGCTATTTTTTGTTTGTAGGGGTATATGATATATATTTATAGCCTTTCCATGTATATTGGGTCAGGGATGTGATGGTGTATTGATGCCATCGGACACTCTGTTGTGCCCCCATGTGTGACATAATTTGGTAACCCTAATCATTCTGCACACAGTGTAAAGCACAGAATAAATAACTAATCCAAATGTTCTGTACCTTAAATTCCCATCAAATAGTATTTAACTCAATCCATAAAAAAGTCCCCACTCAGATTTGTCATATATTAACGGAAATATACAGGGCTTCCACATTACTGGTAGCACTGGAAAAGCGATATGACTCCTCTTAAAAAGAGATCCAGCAAAATATTCACTCCCAATTCCAAAATCTGGTCACTTGAGGGGGTTGCTGCTGTTCTGGTAGTTAGGGCTTCTGCAAAGGAGGGAAAAAAAGTATTGCAGGAAGTGCAATGAAGGAGAATGTCACGAAAAACAATCTCAGAGTCACTGGGAAATATTGAAGTGTTCCAGAGTATAAAGTGTTGTAAAATTTGTCCTGGTCAGGAAGGTGAAAACTGTTTGGGTGGTCAAGAGGTTAAAATTGTGATGTTTCTGTAGTGTCAAGCGATGAGAAATCTTGTACCATGGTGCTGTTTGTTTTCCACTCACATCGCTGCCAGTGTTTACCGTGTCTGTACATTAATGGCACTGACTCATCACTTGCAATTTTTATCCACCTTTCTTTTTTGTCTTGTGGGATTTATTGGCGTTTTATCACCAATTTTTTCAGATTAGCACATACGGGTAGTTTGCACAAAGTAAAAAATGCTCTTTATTTATGACTTTTTTCCCTTTTTTTTGCGATTTTTAGTGCAAAAAGTTGAAAGTTTCACAAAATGTCAAAAAATAGCATAAGAATATCAGGAGTGAATCACTCCAGGATGGGTGGGAGTGCTGTAGCACATTTGTAACAATTTTCCCCCAAATCTTCTTAATGTTGCAAATCGTAAATCAAGTGAAAACATCTGGGAAATACCAACTCTGCCCACAATGGTGGACATAAAATAGACTTAAATAAGGCACAATTAGAAAGAAGAATGTGGAACAAACAAAAAGAGGTGAAAAACAATAAAAACTCATCAAATAGGTGCACGTGCAATAATAAATCAGGCCCAAAATGTCAGTATGTGGTCACCATCAGTACAGAACATTGCCATTAACAGAAATAAGAAACGTGGTGCGCTGTTTTTTCATAACCTGGCTCCGTGGATAAGAAAAGATGCAGATTTCACACAAAAGGCTCAGTGATGGGAAAAAAACCCAGAATATAGCTATCCTGATACTTTACTACTACACTGCTGCCAGGGGCCAAATTTTGGTTATTGTGCAGTATTAGACCATGTTCACACTTTCAGTATTTGGGGAAGTTTTTTTACCTCAGTATTTGTAAACCAGAAGTTGGTATAAAATACAGAAGTGGTGCCCTTGTTTCTATTATACTTTTCCACTGATTGTCCCACTTTTGGTTTTGGCATAAAAATACTGAGGTAAAAACTCACCAAATACTGAACGTGTGAACGTGGCCTTATTCATATTTTGTCACTGAACGCTTGGTCCTAGTGCAGCACTTAGGCTGGACTCACACGAGCGTATGGCATCCGATGCGAGAGCATCGGATGCGATATGCTAATGTCCCCCGGCTCAGGCTCTGCTGCGAGCGTGAGCCGGGTGTCATGCGACTGTAACCCGATCTTGCGATCGGGTCACAGCTGTGAAGCTGAGTGCAGGCGCTGCGGAGGAGAGGGAGGGGTTAATCCTCCCATCTCCTCCACTGTCAGCCTGTGCGTAGATCGCACTGCACTGGGATAACATCCGAGTGCAGTCCGATGTATCTCTCGCATCCATTCACTTGAATGGGTGCGAGGGATACGGCTCTCGCAGACAATCGCAGCATGCTGCCGCTTTTCTCGCATCCAGAATCTGGATGCGAGAAAAGCTGACCAACAGCTCAACCTCATTGCCTAACATTGGTCAGAGTGCAATGCGAGAATTTCTCGCATTGCACTCATCCGATTTTCACGCTCGTGTGAGCGTACCCTTACACTGATAGCCATTACATCCAGGTACCCATATGGCATTGGTTCTGGAACTCTTGTAGGATTAATAGCTTATAAAAGGCTATGTGCCCACGCTGCGGAAAATGCGCGGATTTTGCCGCGGATTTCTCGCGGAAAAGCCGCAGATTTTCCAGAAATCTGCAGCACAGCTACTCCCCAGCCATTTCTATGGCATTTTGGAAATGCTGGGCCCACGCTGCGGATTTTTCCGCAGCGGAAATCATGCGGATTTTCGTGCAGAAAAATCTGCAGCATGTCAATTATTGTTGCGGATTTTCGTGCGGATTTTGCCTATTCAATTGAATAAAAAAAAAAATCACAAAATCCGCAACAAAATCCGCGTCAAATCCGCGTCAAATCCGCATCAAATCCGCACCTATGAAAAGGTGCGGATTCTGGGGGAAAGCTGCGGATTTTGATGCAGAAAAATCTGCAGATACAGAGTCCCGTGGGCACATAGCCTTATACGTCCATGGAAAACACACACATTTTTCACATACATGTTGAAGGTGCATATGGCCCTCCGTGTGCTGTAATTTTGGCACGCATGTGTTCTCTATGTGCTATCCATGATAGCACACGGAGATCAGGAACTTTATACTCACCTGTCCCTGGTACTGCTGTCTGTGGTGCTGCTGTCTCCTGTGCTTCTGCTTCTGGGTCCTCGGTGCAGTTATAATTCATGAGCATAATGAGCGGGCCCTGAAGCAAAAGTGACAGTAGCGCAGAAGATGACAGCGCTGGAGACAGGTGAGTATAGAAAATAATTTTATTTCAAAGACATATGTTTTCTCTGGTACGTGTCACACACATCACACCACTGTGGGGTTCATGTGACATCAGTGCTGCTGGAGAAAAACGGACTTGTCTCCGTACAGAACACGCATGTGCTCCATACGGACACACGGTCCTTTTGAAAACACTGATGTGTGCGTAGATCCATTGATTTTAATGGGTCTGCTTATGTCCGTGTCTCTGGTACGTATGACATGTGAAGGGGGCCTAAAGGATCATTCAGATGTCAGTGGTTTTTATTGAACCCAAAAAATGGACCGAGTTCCATCAGTGTTTTTGATCAGATTTTCATGACAATTTTGTCATCGGGTCAGCTTTCACCATCAGGGTTTCATTAGGTTTACTTGTTTGAAAAAAAAATCATGAAGGTTTCTTAAGCTTCTTCTATCAAACAGTCCATTAAAAAAGGAACAGCAGAACAGCACGTTGATGGCATCTGAATTTTGTCCAATTTTTTCACTGACCCATGCATTGGCAAGTTTGATCAGTGACTCAGATCAAAATCACACATTTTGTGCGGATCACTGAGTCTGCAGAACTTCACGGACATGTGAACAGAACCATAGTCTATGGTACGAAATCTGTGAAAAACACTGATAGAACTCGTTCCTGAGACCTCATTCAGACGTCCTTTAGACGTCCTTTAGCCATGACGTGTTCTGTGAGTGTTTTTCACTCATCCATGGAGCTGTTTTTTCTTCTTATTCACATAGTCAACAAAAAATCATGGCATCATGTTACTTTTTTATTCACGTGATGGCTCAAAATTGCATCCAAGTGCAATCCGTGATTACCGTATAAGTATAGGAGATGATTTACAATATATTTCATTTTCTCAGCACTCACCATATACTGACGAAACTTGGATCCAAAACACCAGTGATTGACGGTCCATGTTTTTATGCATTATAAAAATCACGGTTATCTGAAAAAGGCCTAACGGTCTATACCCAAAATATGGAGGACTACACATATAATACTAGCTGGGGAATTCCACCTGACCAAATTAACCCAAAATTTGCTTGATACTAGAGACCACAAGCACCACTACACTTAAGTAATAAAATGTATATACCGTAATTAGTCTGTACATTACTATTCATCCATTTATCTGTTGGTATATATCTTTATATGGGAAGTTTAAATACGCTAAGATCTACCTGATAATAAAAGTTAGATAAAATAGCAAGTAGACATTATTAAGAGAAAGCGTACATTAGTTTGCATCCCCCTGATTATACCAGCTAGATTTTCTACCTGTGTTGCTGCCTCCTACATGAGTGGAAAATTACATTTTTCACCTGTGGCGGAGCAAGACGACGGCTTTTTATTTCTGGTGTATGATTTTTGGAGGTGAACCAAAATCTTTTCTGCATGAAGAAAAGGAAAAATATTATTAGAATTTTTGTTACATTATTTCCCTTGCTTTACCTGCAAAAGCAATCACCTATATAACATAGGGTCAGAAAGTATGCCAAGGCAAGTACAGTGCTAAAAACACTAGTCACATTTGTAAGTATCACGGTGAAACCCCACTAAAAGGAATACACTAGATTTCTCTATGATGGATATTTAATTCCTTTATATACTATGATTATATTTGTTAATTTCTGTTTTTAAGCACTTCATCCACCTGGCGAATTTCCGATTTTCGTTTTTCCTCCCCTTCTTCCAAGAGCCATTATTTTTTTCCAATCAATATAGCTATATAAGTGCTTGTTTTTGCAGGACAAGTTGTACTTTTGAATTCCATCTACCTCATATTGTACTGGATATTGGAAAAAAAGTGTTTTTTTTTTATTTAACATGTTCACTGTATGGTAAAACTGACCTAGCAATATGATTCCCCAGGTCAGTACGAGTTTGTAGATAACAAACATGTTTCATTTTGTTTTTATTTAGGTGGTTGAAAAAAATCAAATTTGTAAAAAAAAAAAAAAAGATATGCTCTTTTATCACCATTTTCCGTGACCTGTAGCGTTCTCATAGATAACACCAAGGCTTGATGACAGCGGACACTATATAGCTGACAGAAACCTCAGAAGCCATTACCCCGATCGGGAAGAGCCAAGTGATGTGCTTTTGGGACGGCTGCAGGATGGTATTTTTAGGCTTGGAAGTGCCAATAAACATGGGCCTTCCCACTTGATAATATCAGCCCTCAGCTGCCTGCTTTACCTTTGCATTTTTTTAATTATTTATTTATTTGGCTAATAACTGTAAAATCTATTATCTTTGCACATCTTGTAACATATAAAATTATTACATATCTTCACAGGTAGGGCATACCGATGTCACACGGATGTCATCCATGTGCTGTACGTGCTTTTCACAGATTCGTTGACTTCTGTTGGCCCTTGTCATCTGTGCTGATGTTAAAAAACAGACATGTGTCCTTGTGGATCACCCAAACACACGTGTGGTTCACATGGACACATGGTCTGTGTGAAAACACGAGGTGTGATAATCAACACAGATTTCCTTGAGTATGTCTGTGAGCGTGTCTCCATAATGTGAAAATGGACAGCACATGTACTGGAAACATATCATATAACATGTCAAGGGGGCCTCAAAGAGAATCTAGCATACAATCACATACTTGCAGTTTATTTTCCCCATGCCTCACTATTTTCTAGGTTTCCTGCCGTGTCCCCTTGTAACTTTACCTGTGATTGTGAACCATCTAAATTGAGATTCTACCCATTTTAGCACTGGTCCATTTCAAGCCTATATGTTGAAGTCTTTTTTTTATCACATCCCAAGAGTCATAACATTTTTAATGTTTATTTGACATTTAATGTATTGATTTGGCATGTTTTGTATTTTACGACCTAGCTGTATAAAGTTTTGTTTTTTTGCAGATGACTTGTATTTTCAGGTACATATAGCTTATTACCTAACTTTTATTAACCTCGTGATCCTGCTGTTGTTTTTTATGTTTTAACTTTATTGTTAGTGTAAATGTCCTATGTAATTATGTGCGTTAAAACGTTTGGCCCAAAAACACATTTCTTCCCTATCCACAGGTCACATAAAAAGTGTGAGAGTGCAGGGGGTTTCACCTATTTGACCCTCAAAATCATGTAAATGGGAGCCCTAATGATGTTGAAGTGTGCATGTATGACCATACAACCATCCTCATGATCGAGGGGGTCTCAGCAGGGACCTTCAAGTGGTTTTACATTTGTCACTTTCCTGAAGGTAATAACTAATAGACATACACAGGTCCATTTTCTTATTACTTAATGTATAACTTATCTTATTCACATCTGTCACATCATAATCTAAATTAATTCCTGGATTTTGAGTTCATGCAGTTTGTAAAAAAATAAATTATATTGTAGAAAGAGCTATGTAATAAAAAATATATAAATCCTTGACTTCAGTCATAGCATTCACGTAAGAAAAACACAAAGAAGCTATAACCTCTTTTTTTATGCCTTTACTAAAATAAAAAACCTACCAGATAAACCACACACAATAAAACAAATGAGCGACACCAGTGAAACTTACATTTTAATATACCGAATACTGTACAAGAATTTACAGAAAAGTAACCTTAATCTTTAGACCTCCATGGTGACAAAGGGATTATCAAGCAGGGAATGAATCATTCTGACACATTCATCCATCTACTATTGATGGAAAAGTCTAAACTAGTGTAAGCGGATCTACAAGACATACACTCATAGGTGACTTAGGGGGTAGAGGTAATGCCCCCCTCTATATACTAATTTATTTACCTCTATAAATAGGTTTTAGCATAAATTCTGTGGTAATGTTGACAATACAAGCAATCCAATAGTGTGTGTGCGTGTGTGTGTGTATATATATATATATATATATATATATATACTGTATATACCAAATATATATGTCTAGCTTTAACCTTTTGTAAATTTGGTTAAGATCTAAAAATTGGCATGATGCTCTCTCATATATATATATATATATATACACAGTATATATATACATATGTGTATGTGTGTTCATTGAAAATAAATTGACACCCTGTGAACTTTCTCACAGTTTTTAACATTAGACCCACAAGCTTACATGTATTTTATACAAATTGTCTCTCCAGTAAAGGAGACAAACTCTAGCACAGCGCCACCTATTGGAAGTAGCGATCCTAAAAGTCACAAGTGGATTTTCGACAATCCTTTGCAATATGACTCAGGATATATAAGCCAGATCAGAATCCCAATTTGCAGACACGGTGTTTCGGGGTGCTTGCCCCTCGTCAGTGCAAAGTATGGGGGTGTCTGATCTGGCTCATGAGAAAGCTATGTGGGGACCACGGGGGAACACTATTCTCCTTAAGGAGACTTTGCAAGCCAGTCTGGCTGCCAGGTAAGGGGACTTATAGCTGCAATGCCCCTAAAATTCCACGGGGGAACACTATTCTCCTTAAGGAGACTTTGCAAGCCAGTCTGGCTGCCAGGTAAGGGGACTTATAGCTGCAATGCCCCTCTGGGAAATATTCAAATTGTCTCTCCAGTAAAGGAGACAAACTCTAGCACAGCGCCACCTATTGGAAGTAGCGATCCTAAAAGTCACAAGTGGATTTTCGACAATCCTTTGCAATATGACTCAGGATATATAAGCCAGATCAGAATCCCAATTTGCAGACACGGTGTTTCGGGGTGCTTGCCCCTCGTCAGTGCAAAGTATGGGGGTGTCTGATCTGGCTCATGAGAAAGCTATGTGGGGACCACGGGGGAACACTATTCTCCTTAAGGAGACTTTGCAAGCCAGTCTGGCTGCCAGGTAAGGGGACTTATAGCTGCAATGCCCCTAAAATTCCACGGGGGAACACTATTCTCCTTAAGGAGACTTTGCAAGCCAGTCTGGCTGCCAGGTAAGGGGACTTATAGCTGCAATGCCCCTCTGGGAAATATTCAAATTGTCTCTCCAGTAAAGGAGACAAACTCTAGCACAGCGCCACCTATTGGAAGTAGCGATCCTAAAAGTCACAAGTGGATTTTCGACAATCCTTTGCAATATGACTCAGGATATATAAGCCAGATCAGAATCCCAATTTGCAGACACGGTGTTTCGGGGTGCTTGCCCCTCGTCAGTGCAAAGTATGGGGGTGTCTGATCTGGCTCATGAGAAAGCTATGTGGGGACCACGGGGGAACACTATTCTCCTTAAGGAGACTTTGCAAGCCAGTCTGGCTGCCAGGTAAGGGGACTTATAGCTGCAATGCCCCTAAAATTCCACGGGGGAACACTATTCTCCTTAAGGAGACTTTGCAAGCCAGTCTGGCTGCCAGGTAAGGGGACTTATAGCTGCAATGCCCCTCTGGGAAATATTCAAATTGTCTCTCCAGTAAAGGAGACAAACTCTAGCACAGCGCCACCTATTGGAAGTAGCGATCCTAAAAGTCACAAGTGGATTTTCGACAATCCTTTGCAATATGACTCAGGATATATAAGCCAGATCAGAATCCCAATTTGCAGACACGGTGTTTCGGGGTGCTTGCCCCTCGTCAGTGCAAAGTATGGGGGTGTCTGATCTGGCTCATGAGAAAGCTATGTGGGGACCACGGGGGAACACTATTCTCCTTAAGGAGACTTTGCAAGCCAGTCTGGCTGCCAGGTAAGGGGACTTATAGCTGCAATGCCCCTAAAATTCCACGGGGGAACACTATTCTCCTTAAGGAGACTTTGCAAGCCAGTCTGGCTGCCAGGTAAGGGGACTTATAGCTGCAATGCCCCTCTGGGAAATATTCAAATTGTCTCTCCAGTAAAGGAGACAAACTCTAGCACAGCGCCACCTATTGGAAGTAGCGATCCTAAAAGTCACAAGTGGATTTTCGACAATCCTTTGCAATATGACTCAGGATATATAAGCCAGATCAGAATCCCAATTTGCAGACACGGTGTTTCGGGGTGCTTGCCCCTCGTCAGTGCAAAGTATGGGGGTGTCTGATCTGGCTCATGAGAAAGCTATGTGGGGACCACGGGGGAACACTATTCTCCTTAAGGAGACTTTGCAAGCCAGTCTGGCTGCCAGGTAAGGGGACTTATAGCTGCAATGCCCCTAAAATTCCACGGGGGAACACTATTCTCCTTAAGGAGACTTTGCAAGCCAGTCTGGCTGCCAGGTAAGGGGACTTATAGCTGCAATGCCCCTCTGGGAAATATTCAAATTGTCTCTCCAGTAAAGGAGACAAACTCTAGCACAGCGCCACCTATTGGAAGTAGCGATCCTAAAAGTCACAAGTGGATTTTCGACAATCCTTTGCAATATGACTCAGGATATATAAGCCAGATCAGAATCCCAATTTGCAGACACGGTGTTTCGGGGTGCTTGCCCCTCGTCAGTGCAAAGTATGGGGGTGTCTGATCTGGCTCATGAGAAAGCTATGTGGGGACCACGGGGGAACACTATTCTCCTTAAGGAGACTTTGCAAGCCAGTCTGGCTGCCAGGTAAGGGGACTTATAGCTGCAATGCCCCTAAAATTCCACGGGGGAACACTATTCTCCTTAAGGAGACTTTGCAAGCCAGTCTGGCTGCCAGGTAAGGGGACTTATAGCTGCAATGCCCCTCTGGGAAATATTCAAATTGTCTCTCCAGTAAAGGAGACAAACTCTAGCACAGCGCCACCTATTGGAAGTAGCGATCCTAAAAGTCACAAGTGGATTTTCGACAATCCTTTGCAATATGACTCAGGATATATAAGCCAGATCAGAATCCCAATTTGCAGACACGGTGTTTCGGGGTGCTTGCCCCTCGTCAGTGCAAAGTATGGGGGTGTCTGATCTGGCTCATGAGAAAGCTATGTGGGGACCACGGGGGAACACTATTCTCCTTAAGGAGACTTTGCAAGCCAGTCTGGCTGCCAGGTAAGGGGACTTATAGCTGCAATGCCCCTAAAATTCCACGGGGGAACACTATTCTCCTTAAGGAGACTTTGCAAGCCAGTCTGGCTGCCAGGTAAGGGGACTTATAGCTGCAATGCCCCTCTGGGAAATATTCAAATTGTCTCTCCAGTAAAGGAGACAAACTCTAGCACAGCGCCACCTATTGGAAGTAGCGATCCTAAAAGTCACAAGTGGATTTTCGACAATCCTTTGCAATATGACTCAGGATATATAAGCCAGATCAGAATCCCAATTTGCAGACACGGTGTTTCGGGGTGCTTGCCCCTCGTCAGTGCAAAGTATGGGGGTGTCTGATCTGGCTCATGAGAAAGCTATGTGGGGACCACGGGGGAACACTATTCTCCTTAAGGAGACTTTGCAAGCCAGTCTGGCTGCCAGGTAAGGGGACTTATAGCTGCAATGCCCCTAAAATTCCACGGGGGAACACTATTCTCCTTAAGGAGACTTTGCAAGCCAGTCTGGCTGCCAGGTAAGGGGACTTATAGCTGCAATGCCCCTCTGGGAAATATTCAAATTGTCTCTCCAGTAAAGGAGACAAACTCTAGCACAGCGCCACCTATTGGAAGTAGCGATCCTAAAAGTCACAAGTGGATTTTCGACAATCCTTTGCAATATGACTCAGGATATATAAGCCAGATCAGAATCCCAATTTGCAGACACGGTGTTTCGGGGTGCTTGCCCCTCGTCAGTGCAAAGTATGGGGGTGTCTGATCTGGCTCATGAGAAAGCTATGTGGGGACCACGGGGGAACACTATTCTCCTTAAGGAGACTTTGCAAGCCAGTCTGGCTGCCAGGTAAGGGGACTTATAGCTGCAATGCCCCTAAAATTCCACGGGGGAACACTATTCTCCTTAAGGAGACTTTGCAAGCCAATAGGGATTTTATGTGATATAGGGATTTTATAGGGATTTTATGTGATATGCCAACACTAAGTAGCAAGTATTTGTGAAGTGTATAGGAAAAGATAGGTGGTTTTCTAAATATTCTCAAAATACAAGTCAGAAAATTGTGACGTGCATTTGTATTCAGCGCCTGTGACTCAATATTTTCTCAGACCACCTTTAGCTGCAATTACTACTGCAAGTCTTTTGGTGGAATGGTTCAGCTTTGTACACCTAGAGGCTGAAATTTTTGCACATTCTTATTTGCAAAATG
The DNA here is from genome assembly GCF_048569485.1 of Anomaloglossus baeobatrachus. Taxonomy (NCBI): domain Eukaryota; kingdom Metazoa; phylum Chordata; class Amphibia; order Anura; family Aromobatidae; genus Anomaloglossus; species Anomaloglossus baeobatrachus. Next base: position 266,438,075 of record NC_134358.1, on the reverse strand, counting down.
GCTCTAACTAAGGGTACCTTCACACTTTAGCGATGCAGCAGCGATCCGACCAGCGATCTGACCTGGTCAGGATCACTGCTGCATCGCTACATGGTCGCTGGTGAGCTGTCAAACAGGCAGATCACACCAGCGACCAGTGACCAGCCCCCAGCCAGCAGCGACATGCAAGCGACGCTGTGCTTGCACGGAGCCGGCGTCTGGAAGCTGCGGACACTGGTAACTAAGGTAAACATCGGGTATGGTTACCCGATGTTTACCTTAGTTACCAGCGCACACCGCTTCGCTTAGTGTGTGCAGGGAGCAGGAGCCGGCACTGGCAGCGTGAGAGCTGCGGAGGCTGGTAACGAAGGTAAATATCGGGTAACCACCTTAGTTACCCGATGTTTACCTTGGTTACAGCTTACTGCAGGCTGTCAGACGCCGGCTCTTGCTCCCTTCACATTCAGGATTGTTGCTCTCTCGCTGTCACACACAGCGATGTGTGCTTATCAGCGGGAGAGCAACAATAAAAAAACGTACCAGGGCTGTGTGTAACGAGCAGCGATCTCACAGCAGGGGCCAGATCGCTGCTCAGTGTCACACACAGCGAGATCGCTAATAAGGTCACAAAAAACGTGACTCAGCAGCGATCTCAGTAGCGATCTCGCTGTGTGTGAAGTACCCCTTAGTGAAATTGAATAGAAGCGTCTGTGAGGAGCTCTTTTGAAGTCTTGTCACTGATTTTCAATGGGACTCAGGTCTGGATTGTCACTGGGCCATTCACACACACATACATATTTGAGCTAAACCATTCCAGTGTAGCTCTGGCTGTATGTTTAGGGTTGTTTTTCTGATGGAAAGTGAACCTATGCCCCAGGCTCAAGTCTTTTGCAGCCTCTAACAGATTTTCCTCCAGGATTGCCATGTATTTAGCTTTATCCATTTTTACATAAACTCAGCTTGTCTCTCTCTACAGAAGAAAAGCATCTCTAGCATGATGTTACCACCACCATGTTTGACGAGGGGATGGTGTTTTCAGGGTGATGTACAGTGTTAGTTTTCCCAAACATATAGTTTCACATTTAGCCCAAAAACTCTACTTTGGTCCCAACTGATCACCTTCTTCCACATGATAGATGTGTCCCCATTATGACTTTTTGCAAACTACAATTGAGGCTTCTTATGGTGTGTTTTAAAAAATGGCTTTTCTTTTTCCAATCTTCCATAAAGCTCAGAGTTATGGAGTATACAAATAATAGTTGTCTTGTGGACAGATTTTCCAACCTGAGCTGTGAACCTCTGCAGCCCCTCCAGAGTAACTATGGGCCTCTTGGCTACTTCTCTAATGCTTTTCTTGCTTGGCATGTCAGTTTAGGTGTTCGATCATGTCTTGATGGGTTTGCAGTGTTGCTATACTCCTTCAACTGTTGGATGATGCAATGAACAGTACTCCGTAGATATAGCAACATGTGATCATTAAAACTTAACCTTTAATTGGGTTATATAAAATGTATACAAACAGTGATCCAAACACCAATTTAAAACCTGAAAATGGTGAGGCCAATCATGAGATTATGGCGTCATCACTTTCAATAAAATAGGTGAACAATATGTATTCACCTATATGGTACAACACAGGAGAGAGAAAGGGTGGAGTGCCCTATATAGAGATACCTCTTCCAATATAGCTGGCTAGATAGGTACTGAGTGTATGTAAATTGCAATAGTTGTAATTGAAAAAGGATAATATATAGAGTAGCTCCAAGCTATTATCAAACAGCAGTAATGTTGTTAGATATCAATAAATAGCTGCATAGCTACAGGTCACGAGTGTGAAATAATACACAAAAAGATATTTAGTTACACACATGCAGTGTAAGTTACAATATCCAACAGATAGTAAATCTTAAGTGAATGTAATATATTGGATAGTGTCTCTGTCTATCAATGACAAAATATATAAGACGATGAAATACAATGTTGAAGACAGAAATGGAGCAATCTCACCCAAATCTTGTATCCCGATAGAGGGTAAGCGTTGTCCTCTGTTGCTTTAGTCCATGTACCAGTGCGGCGGGAGTAGTGGCTTGGTCACTCCCTCCCGTATCAGTTTGATACCAGGCCACATAGGGTTGAGCTCTGCATCGAGCCAACGCCGCCATTTTCAGGTGCCATTTGTCTCCCCTGATGAGCAGATAATGTGAAACGCGTCGGGAGGCACCTGGTCTGGATTTTAGGGCTAGCCACAACAGGGCCAGCTGTGGACTGCCCTTGTCAGGGCGGGAGTTTTTTGTGCATAAGGGTCAGCTTAATCCCTGACAGGGCAAATACAGCTTTGTTCACATGAAGCAACGGCAGATGTGTTAGATCCTGTTGACTGAGGATCGAGTCAATCAGGATTCCTTTGTTTTTCACAGCAAAGGGCCATTTACACGCTGCTAACGATATATTGTCGGGGTCACGGTGTTTGTGACGCACATCCGGCGTCGTTAGCAATATCGCAGCGTGTGACACGTACGAGCGACCTTCAACGATTGCAAAAGAGGTAAAAATCGTTGATTTTGGAGAGGTTGTTTATTTACCAAAAATCGTTGTATGTGCAGTAACGAGGTTGTTCGTCGTTCCTGTGGCAGCATACATCGCTATGTGTGACACCACAGGAACGAGGAACATCTCCTTACCTGCGGTCGCCTGCAATGAGGAAAGAAGGAGGTGGGCGGGATGTTACGTCCCGCTCGTCTCCGCCCCTCCGCTTCTATTGGGCAGCCGCTTAGTGATGTCGCTATGACGCCGAACAAACCGCCTCCTTAGAAAGGAGGCGGTTCGCCGGTCCCAGCGACGTCGCTAGGCAGGTAAGTATGTGTGACTGTTCCTAGCGATGTTGCGCGGCACGGGCAGCAATGTGCCCGTGGCGCACAACCGGCGGGGTGGGTACGCTCTCTAGCGATCGCGCTGTGTGTAAAGTACCCTTTAGACACATACCAATGTAATTGTAGCAGAATATACATAAAAGGATTAGTATATACCACATCTGAAACAGTATCAGGAAAGAGTTAATATTCTAATTTCAGCCGGCTAAGCGCTTGCTGTTTAAAATCTATTGCAATACAATAAGTAACACAACAATGTATTTCTTCCTGTGTTTTTGTAGATAAATATGAACAATAGCTCTTCAAGTTCAGAACAAAAGGACTAACAGTATAATGACATGTATCAAATGCAATTACTTTCATTACGAAGTGTTTAGTCTGTGTTTAACCAGGGAAAAGAGACAATGTAGTGTACCAAGAAGAACTGCGGAACACAACCAGTGGAAAAACATGTCTTTTGTTGTGTGTTTTTTATGGTCCTTTACTGCACCAAGAGGGCCATCTTCTATTCCAGTTCTATAAAAGCAAATAGTTATGATTGTATAGAAAGAAAATAATGGCATAAACCCTAAGGCAGAGCTGTCGTCCTAGGGCAGCATATCGTAGGGACAGGTCCACTGCTCTATTGTGCCGAATGGCTAAGAATGCCTAACAAAGAAAACAAAGCACGTCTACAGGGTACTGTAGCAATCCCTGCCAGTCTCTGCACACCCCCTGCACGCCAGTAATTAATGGCTGCTAGGTATACATGGGAATATACAATATTAACATGAGGGAGGACAATTACAGTATATTACAAAAGTGAGTACACAACTCACGTGTTTGTAAATATTTTATTATATCTTTTTATGAGACAACACTGAAAATATAACACTTTAATACAATATAAAGTAGTCAGTGTACAACTTGTATCACAGTGTAAATTTGGTGTGCCCTCTAACTCACACAGCCATTAATGTCAACACTGCTGGTAACAAAATTGAGTACACTACTGAGTGAAAATGGCCAAATTGTGCCCAAAGTGTCAATATTTTGTGTGGCCACCATTATGTTTAAGCTGCCTTTACTCTCTTGGGCATTGAGTTGACTCTAGTCAAGTTTCCACTAGAATCCTGTTCCACTCCTCCATGACGACATCATGGAGCTGGTGGATGTTAGCGACATTGCACTGTTTCATCTTTCGTTTGCGGAGACACACACAGATGCTCAACAGGGTTTCGGTCTGGAGACATGCTTGGCCAGTACAGCACCTTTACACCCAGTTTCTGTAGCAAGGCAGTGGTCATCTTCGTGGTGTGCTTGGGATCGTTATCATGTTGGAATACTGCACTGTGTACCAGTATCAAAAAAGAAGAAATCATGCTTTGCTGCAGTGTCACAGTACATATTGGCATTCATAGTTCCCTCAATGAAACACAGCTCTACACAGCCAGCAGCACTCATGGAGACCCAAACACACTTTTTTTAATCCTCACCTGTTTGCCGCCAAACATGCTTGACATCATCTAAAGCAAGTATGTTTATCTTGGTTTTATCAGATCACTGGACATGGTTCCAGTAATGCATGTCTTTAGTCTGCTTGTGTTCAACAAACTGATTGTGGACTTTAATGTGCATCATCTTTAGAAGAGTCTTCCTTCTGGGATGACAGTCATGCAGACCAATTTGATGCAGTGTATGATCTGAGCACTGACAAGCTAAACCCCCACCCCTTTAACCTATGCAGTAATGCTTGCAGCACTTGTATGTTTATTTTGAAAAGAAAACCTTTGGATATGACACTGAGCACGTCCACTCAACTTTTTGGTTGGCCATGGTGAGGCCTGTTCTGAGACAAATTTGTCTTGTTAAACCGCTGTATGGTCTTGGCCGCCATGCTGCAGCTCAGTTTCAGGGTGTTATCAATCTTTTATAGCCTAGGCCATTATAATGCAACAATTCTTTTTTTTCAAATCCTTCTTTGCCATGAGGTGCCATGTTGATCTTCCAGTGACCAGTATGAGAGTTTGTGAGTGATAACACCAAATTATACACAGCTGCTCCCCATTCACACTTGTAGACCTTGTAACACTAATGAGTCACATACAGTATGTGGAATTATGCTGTCCAGACGGACGTTATTACTAATTAAAGGCGATTTGCAGTGACTCCAGTCCTCAAGAATTCCAAACAAGTATTGGGGTCTCCACATAGAGTCATCAGGTGGAATGATGGAGGCATTAATGAAATCTTCTATACATATACTGTGTGTGTGTGTGTGTGTGTGTGTGTGTGTATATATATATATATATATATATATATATATATATATATATATAATATTTCTTGGGGATGTTTTAATAATGTGCATTGAGAACCACAGGTATAAGCTCAAAATAGCACAAATGCCTTGTATTTGACATCACAATTATGCACATATGCTATACCAATACTGTACTATTTATTTTATTCTCTAAGTTCAAAATAAAATGTGTATTCTTTGTATATGATGAAAATGAAATACAAAAAAATGTTATGCCAGGTGTAGTTAAAAGAAATGTGTGTGTTATGTGGCTTTATTCTAACGTGGTTCTCCTTTTTAACCCTTCTGGTATGTCATATCTCATGTCCCTGCCTTTGATGCGGGCTCACATGCAGAGCCTGCCCCTTTCTCGACACATGATGGTGGTTGTAATCATCCAACATGTGCTTTTAATAGCCCGAGTTCTGGCTGTGGCAGTTAACCTGTTGAATTCCCATCAGTCTATGACAGCGACATTTAACATTTGTCGGCAGGTGGTACGTCGTTCCATGCTCCCAGGGAGATAGGGATTGTCCATAGTAACTAATCACAGCACAGCTTTTATTTTTCAACAGCCAAATTTAACATGTGCTTCCATAGTACTATAGAAGTGTAACATAAGATGGCAGTAATGAAGCTTGAAAAGGTTATTGAATGTTGGAATTTTCAAGAACAGTGTCTGTTGTTACAATAAAGCGGGACTTTCAGAATAAATTTGGTAACTGTGCTCTGCATAGATTCTGCATTTTGCATTGTGTGAAGCAATTAAAAAACATTGAGTGTTATTGTAATGGGTAAAGTCTGGGCCACCCAAAGACTTCAGAAGAGTCAGTAAACAAGTTTTGAGCCACGTATGAGCAGAGTCATAGGAAGTTGACCAGGCTGATTTGTATGGAGCTACAGGTGCCGCAACCCATGGTACGACGTATCTTACGAAAATGTCTGTGCCATAAGCTGTACAGATTACATCTTCAGGAGCTGAAATCCATCAACGAACTTTAATGCTATGACTTACTCCATGGCTTGCAGAGTATAATTCACTGACAGGATGGTGCTCAGCGATGAGGCTACTTTTCACCTAAGTGGAATGGTCAATCACCAGAATTTGGGGCTCTGAAAAATCATGGGCCCTTATGAAGCACACAAAGGACTCACCAAAAATAATCATGCTCTGTGCAATGATCAGGTTCCAAGTCTACAGACCCTTTTGACTGACGATACTGTCACTGGCCACTCTCATCCGGACATGTTAAAAAAATGTCTTATGCCACTGATAGAAGTATAGTAATCAACAGGATTGTGCATCTCCACATTTCCATGTGGATCATTGTCAATGTTACCCTACCAGAACATTCAATCGGCTTCTCTGGAAACTATTCACAAATGTAGCACTGATCTCCACATTTGCCAGATCTAACATCCTACAACTTCATTATGTTCGGCTACTTCAAGGACTCCCCAGATATCCTGGCATACGTCTGGATAAAACTGGACTACAGCCTAGCGATCAGTCATGTCATCAGCGGAAATCTCTTTGAATATTTGTAGTGTATAGATAAAAGTTGGATAGAGTGGAAATACCGCTATAATTTTGCCCCATTCTTTTTTTAATCATCCTGATAATACTATATATACAGTATATATATACATATATATATATATATATATATATATATATATATACAGTTAGGTCCAGAAATATTTGGACAGTGACACAAGTTTTGTTATTTTAGTTTACAAAAACATGTTCAGAAATACAATTATATATATAATATGGGCTGAAAGTGCACACTCCCAGCTGCAATATGAGAGTTTTCACATCCAAATCAGAGAAGGGGTTTAGGAATCATAGCTCTGTAATGCATAGCCTCCTCTTTTTCAAGGGACCAAAAGTAATTGGACAAGGGACTCTAAGGGCTGCATTTAACTCTGAAGGCGTCTCCCTCGTTAACCTGTAATCAATGAAGTAGTTAAAAGGTCTGGGGTTGATTACAGGTGTGTGGTTTTGCATTTGGAAGCTGTTGCTGTGACCAGACAACATGCGGTCTAAGGAACTCTCAATTGAGGTGAAGCAGAACATCCTGAGGCTGAAAAAAAGGAAAAAATACATCAGAGAGATAGCAGACATGCTTGGAGTAGCAAAATCAACAGTCGGGTACATTCTGAGAAAAAAGGAATTGACTGGTGAGCTTGGGAACTCAAAAAGGCCTGGGCGTCCAATGGTGACAACAGTGGTGGATGATCGCCGCATACTTTCTTTGGTGAAGAAGAACCCGTTCACAACATCAACTGAAGTCCAGAACACTCTCAGTGAAGTAGGTGTATCTGTCTCTAAGTCAACTGTAAAGAGAAGACTCCATGAAAGTAAATACAAAGGGTTCACATCTAGATGCAAACCATTCATCAATTCCAAAAATAGGCAGGCCAGAGTTAAATTTGCTGAAAAACACCTCATGAAGCCAGCTCAGTTCTGGAAAAGTATTCTATGGACAGATGAGACAAAGATCAATCTGTACCAGAATGATGGGAAGAAAAAAGTTTGGAGAAGAAAGGGAACGGCACATGATCCAAGGCACACCACATCCTCTGTAAAACATGGTGGAGGCAACGTGATGGCATGGGCATGCATGGCTTTCAATGGCACTGGGTCACTTGTGTTTATTGATGACATAACAATAGACAAGAGTAGCCGGATGAATTCTGAAGTGTACCGGGATATACTTTCAGCCCAGATTCAGCCAAATGCCGCAAAGTTGATCGGACGGCGCTTCATAGTACAGATGGACAATGACCCCAAGCATACAGCCAAAGCTACCCAGGAGTTCATGAGTGCAAAAAAGTGGAACATTCTGCAATGGCCAAGTCAATCACCAGATCTTAACCCATTTGAGCATGCATTTCACTTGCTCAAATCCAGACTTAAGACGGAAAGACCCACAAACAAGCAAGACCTGAAGGCTGCGGCTGTAAAGGCCTGGCAAAGCATTAAGAAGGAGGAAACCCAGCGTTTGGTGATGTCCATGGGTCCCAGACTTAAGGCAGTGATTGCCTCCAAAGGATTCGCAACAAAATATTGAAAATAAAAATATTTTGTTTGGGTTTGGTTTATTTGTCCAATTACTTTTGACCTCCTAAAATGTGGAGTGTTTGTAAAGAAATGTGTACAATTCCTACAATTTCTATCAGATATTTTTGTTCAAACCTTCAAATTAAACGTTACAATCTGCACTTGAATTCTGTTGTAGAGGTTTCATTTCAAATCCAATGTGGTGGCATGCAGAGCCCAACTCGCGAAAATTGTGTCACTGTCCAAATATTTCTGGACCTAACTGTATATATATATATATATATATATATATATATATATATATATATATATATATATATATATATAATCTCATACAGGGATAAGGAATTTAACAATAAATGCAATTCTCAAATACAGGACAATTACTCAATAGTGGTTACAGAATGTATGTTTCAGTTACACTCGTTGTATTTCCCTTGATGGTAACTTGTACCTTTGGCACAAATGTGATCCCTTTAGAAGTCATGGTTTATATTTACAGTGCTAAGTAGACTTCTGCTACAAGAGCCCCCCTGGCACTGGAACACATTGTGGAGTGACTAAAATAGCCTACAAGATATCCTTTGGCAGAACACTGCTTAGTACAAAAGGACCAGATCCTATGGGTCTATTTCATTAAAGTATCATAACTCATTACCTGCCTTGCAATGCCATCTGTCATGGGATCACATTCAGCCATTGCGCATTAATGAATCCCCCATGTCCCCTGTCATATCACTTAAATTGAAAAATCCTGGAGGAGGAAATCTCTCATTTCCTACAATCCTTATATTTCTTTCTCTTTATTAGTGCTGTGTTTTTTTTTTTAAATCATTTCTTAATAACTAATTTATAATTAAACTGAATATCCAGAGCTGATGCAATGTGTTCTTTCATAGTGCTATTAAGCTTTACGTGTTCCTTGTCATACTGTTGTCCACTAGAGGCTCCTCTTGGCAATTTCAGCCATTGCTCCTTACTAAGCAGGTCCAGAGACTCACTGGATCTCTTTGGTGCTAATTGGGCTTTTAGTTCATGAAAAATAAACAACTGACATATGGTCAAGTCCTGAGTCAGTGGGTCCTGAGTCAGTGGAGCGGGTTATTAATAAGACTGCTGTTCATTAGTGCTCATACATGTAGAAAATCTGCCAAGGATACTCTCACGTGTATATTCAGGTTTTTTATGAAGAATTCTTCCGGTGTCTGCCGGGAATCTTTGTTTCGCATTATGTTAGAATTGCTTTTCTAAATAACATCTATCTTTTTGTCTATCTATTTATATATCATCTATATTTTTTATCTATCAATCTGTCTGAATGTCTCTTATCTATGTCTATCTATTCATCCATCTATCTACTTTTTTTTTTAAAGTTAATGAGTACACTGGTGAAGGGCTATGAGATGTGCGTTATAATGTATGGAGGACTATGGGTGGTGCGTTATAATATATGGAAGACTATGGGGGGTGTTATAATATATGGAGGAATGTGGGGATGCATTACAATATATCAAGGACTATGGGGGCACATTATAATGTATGGAGGACTATTGGGGTACATTATAATATGTGGAGGACTATGGGGTGCATTATATTATATGGTAGACTATGGGGGGTGCATAATATTATATGGAGGGCTATGTGATGCCAATTATACTATATGACAGGCTATGTGGGGGCCATTATAATATTTGGAGGCCTAGGTGGAGGCCGATATACTATTTAGAGGGTTATGCGTGGGTCATTATACTATTTGGAGGGCTATGTGGAGGCCATTAAAATATTTGGAGGCTTATGTGGGGGCCTTTATACTTTATAGAGGTCTGTTTGAGGGCCATTATACCATGTGCAAGCATTTGTGCATTGTGAATGTTTGTGTGGGATCCTTTATACTGTTTGGAAAGCTGTGTGGCGTCCATTATACTGTTTGGAGGGTTGGTGGGGCCCATTATACATGTGAAGAGGTGTGGGGGACATTATACTGTATGTAATCACATTAAACTGTGTAGAGAACTGTGTGGGGGTCACATTTGGGGTTTCATATTGCGTTAAGGTCACCAAACTTTGCCGGGGTAGTTAAGGGTGAGTACATTAGCGTTGTTATACTGTGTGTCTGGAGGGATTCAAAATGGGGGTATCATACAGTATTTGTGGGGCACTTTTTCTAGCATCATACTTTATGGGTGCAATGAAAAGAGAATCTAGGGGCTTCAATAGGAGGAGAGTTGTGAGCTGTGTTCTTATCTGACGCGGATGTACTTACTTTCCTGGGGCTGGGAGCCTACATATATATATATATATATATATATATATATATATATATATATATATATATATATATATATATATATTCTATGCATATATACATACTGTACATATATATATATATATATATATATATATATATGTATATATATTTCTCTTCTACTGTATCTATGTAGCTGTTTTTTTGGACAGTGTGTCTGTATATGTGAAATTGTGCACGTATATATAATTGTTCAGATTTGCTAGATTTAATGCTAATTTCATTTACCCGGCTTTACATTATCTTTACCACCTTTGGGAAAACAGAACGAAAGTATTATTTGATTTAGAAAACACTTCTGTCTCCGGAGTAAAGTATGAGTGCATTAGATAAAGATTTAAATTGCATTATGCATCATTGCATCCAGCAGGCTAAAAGTACAAAATGACAATACATTTTACCATCCAGAATCTATGAGCAGCCAGAAAAGACCGCCATGGGGGAAATTTATCAAAGTTGTGTTTCAGCCCTGTTCCAGACAGCACAGCTAAAAATAATATTGCACCTGCATTTTTACTTCTCAAACAATGGAAGCGTTTGTTTTTAATGTTGTCTTTGAGTAAATGTTGGATAAATCCTTAACTTCTTAAATGTTTTATTATTTCCCTAAAGGCAGGCTAAAAATTACAAGGAGGCAGTACAGCAGTTGTTTCAAGGCAGAGAATTTATCTAAATGTCTGATATTCACTTCATTCCTTGCCCCTGCATAAATAAAAAGGAAATGAATGATCATGGAGGACAGAGAACAAATGTGTGTTGCGAGCTGCGAATTACATAGAAAGGAAATGAGTTTAACATTGTATGTATACTATAAAGCGCTGTCACCCTCGGCAATCGATATCTGTGATGCTGATGTATAGATTACAGCAGATATTCATGTGTATTTCCCCTTATAGCTCGAATACCATTAAAGTAGTGACAACCATCCTATAAAGCAGTCATTATGCCATGTTTAGGGTCCATTTACACAAGATAATAGTGACCAAGTGGTCCCAGTAACGCTCGTTGCACAATAATCTTGTACGAGCAGACGTGCCGCATACTTCTCGGCAGCACATCATCCTGTGTAAGACTTGCACTGTTGAGAACAATAGCAGCCTATATACACTGAGAGATCTGTTCCCGACCTATATAAACTTGCTATTGCATGATTGAAAATTCATAAATATTTACAGTCCTGCGGTTTAGTGCCACACGTCGGGTGGTGTAGAGGTACCTTTAATCCATATTGACCTTCTAGAGACTGTTACTTCAGACTCCTGATATGAACGGCGCCTGTGTTCAGCTGTCAAGCTGTAAAACAATTTATGGTGCCTTGGAACTACTAGTAAGGTATAACTAAAGGAATTACTCAGGTAATAGTCGCATCAAACCATGGTGTTTTAGGGGGTATTAAAGGGCACTCTGCCAAATTCAAAGGCTATAGTATGAAACATATACAGGATAGGAGGGGGGGCAGTGACAGGTTAAATTAGAAGAGTTTGTCTAGTACTTTTATATTGATTACTTATCCTTAGGATAGGTCATCAATGTCTGATCGACCGGAATCCAACACCCGGCACCCTCACCGATCATCTATTCTTGGTGTTGGCAGCAGGCAGCTGGAAATGCTCATTTCTGGAGCTGGTCCGTCTTCTGATAGCTTCTGATAGTGCCCATGGCCAAGTAATGCACATCCGCCTTCCATTCAATTCAATAGGTGGTGGATGTCCAGTACCTGGACACGGCTGCTATCTGAAGATGTGGCAGCTAAAGAAATGAGCATTGCCGGCTGCCTGCTTACACCATTATCACTGAGAGCAGCTGATCGGCAAGGGTGCTGGGTGTTGGACCTTGGCCAATAAGACATAGGTCATCAATCTTAAGGATAGGCCATCAATGTAAAAGTAGTGGACAACGCCTTTAATCCAGGAGCCACTGCCACTAATATGATATTCAGATCAAAACATTGATCAAAATAGATCATTAACATAGATAAACCACTAATTGAAACAAATACATTTTAGACTTCTAGATAAATGGATGTAGCAATCTTTCTTTTGACAGCTAGCATACAACAATGTATAACATTGGATTCCAGACCAGTAATAAAACGCAGTGTCCCGGTACTGTGCCCTACATTAATAGTGGTGTGCACCCTTACACAAGAATAGAAATAACCCTTTTGTAACTCCCTTTTGAGAAAAGTACAATACAAATGTTTGCAGTCATTGTGACTACTGGTCCATTTAGACGGGACGGGACAGTTAAACGACAGCTAATTGACAATATATAATATAATCTGTGACTGTTTAGGCCACGTACATACGTTGAACATTAGTTAAGTTTTTTACATCAGTAATTGTAAGCCAGGAGTGGATAAAAATGGTGCACTTGTTTCTATTATACTTTTCCTCTGATTATTCCACTCCAATACTGGGGTAAAATACTCACCAAATACTGAACGTGTGCACGTGGCCTAACTGACCGGTTTACACAGGGCAATCGCTGTTATGACCATTCTATGCCTATACAATACCATTTGTTTTCTAATATTTATTTGTTAGAATCTTAGCATAAAAGAAATATGAATGAAAAGTAAAGAATATGAGAAAATGATTAAGAGGAGTTCATAAAATAAATTACTAGTCTTATGGAAATTCATTGCACAAAGCAAATATAGCATTAGTAGTACAATCTATTCAAGCTAATAAAGATATTTGACTAGAACTGACTCAGCCTCGCATTGTGAGTATG
>NC_134358.1:265404837-265522337 GCF_048569485.1 Anomaloglossus baeobatrachus | reverse complement strand
CAAAAAATAAGCCATCACTGAGCCTCAGATCCTGAAAAATGAGAACGCTACGGGTTTTGGAAAATGGCGCAAAACGTGCGCCACGTTGTTTGGACAAGCTTGTGAATTTTTTTTAACCCCTTAGATACAAGTAAACCTATACATGTTTGGTGTCTACAAACTCGCACCGACCTGTGGCATCATACCCACACATCAGTTTTACCATATAGTGAACACGGTGAATAAAATATCCCAAAAACTATTGTACAATCCCACTTTTTTTGCAATTTTTCCGCACTTGGAATTTTTTTGGGCACCCTTATCAATTTCTTGATTTGAACACTACTAACTACTTTTTACTGACTTACTAAAGCACTAAATTGGTTTTGCAACCTCATTGAGCTTTGAACTTCATAGGCAGGTGTATTCAATCATGAGAAAAGGTATTTAAGGAGGCCACTTGCAAGTTGTTCTCCTATTTGAATCTCCTATGAAGAGTGGCATCATGGGCTCCTCAAAACAACTCTCAAATGATCTGAAAACAAAGATTATTCAACATAGTTGTTCAGGGGAAGGATAGAAAAAGTTGTCTCAGAGATTTAAACTGTCAGTTTCCACTGTGAGGAACATAGCAAGGAAATGGAAGAACACAGGTACAGTTCTTGTTAAGCCCAGAAGTGTCAGGCCAAGAAAAATATCAGAAAGGCAGAGAAGAAGAATGGTGAGAACAGTCAAGGACAATCCACAGACCACCTCCAAAGACCTGCAGCATCATCTTGCTGCAGATGGTGTCAATGTGCATCGGTCAACAATACAGCGCACGTTGCACAAGGAGAAGCTGTATGGGAGAGTGATGCAAAAGAAGCCGTTTCTGCAAGCATGCCACAAACAGAGTCACCTGAGGTACGCAAAAGCACATTTGGACAAGCCAGTTACATTTTGGAAGAAGGTCCTGTGGACTGATGAAACAAAGATTGAGTGGTTTGGTCATACAAAAAGGCATTATGCATGGAGGCAAAAAAACACGGCATTACAAGAAAAGCATTTGTTACCAACAGTAAAATTTGGTGGAGGTTCCATCATGCTTTGGCGCTGTGTGGCCAATGCTGGTACCGGGAATCTTGTTAAAGTTGAGGGTCACATGGATTCAACTCAGTATCAGCAGATTCTTGACAATAATGTGCAAAATCAGTGACGAAGTTGAAGTTACGCAGGGGATGGATATTTCAGCAAGACAATGATCCAAAACACTGCTCCAAATCTACTCAGGCATTCATGCAGAGGAACAATTACAATGTTCTGGAATGGCCATCCCAGTCCCCAGACCTGAATATCATTGAAAATCTGTGGGATGATTTGAAGCGGGCTGTCCATGCTCGGCGACCATCAAACTGAACTGAACTGGAATTGTTTTGTAAACAGGAATGGTCAAATATACCTTCATCCAGGAACTCATTAAAAGCTACAGGAAGCGACTAGAGGCTGTTATTTTTGCAAAAGGAGGATCTACAAAATATTAATGTCACTTTTATGTTGAGGTGCCCATACTTTTGCACCGGTCAAATTTTGTTTAAATGCGGATTGCACAATTTCTCTTAGTACAATAAATCTCATTTCAATCCAGAAATATTACTCAGTCCATCAGTTATTAGATATATGAAACTGAAATAGCTGTTGCAAAAACCCAAATTGTTATAAAGAAAAAAAGGTTAACATTAATAGGGGTGCCCAAACTTTTTCATATGACCGTATGTACTAACATTCATCTATGTATATATGTCTATGCTGCTTGTAAATATATATAGTGTGTGTGTGTGTGTGTGTGTGTGTGTGTGTGTGTGTGTGTGTGTGTGTGTGTATACATACATATACATATATGTGTGAGTGTGTATATGTTCGGCTATCATAACCGGTATGGCAAATCTCGTATACACTACTATCCACAGCACTTCTAACGGCACAGTTTTAGTTCTTCATGCCTGCTGCTGGAGATACGACATCCTCTATAGTCCATAGCTAAGTGCAACAGACCCTGGAATACAATGTGATCTGGTTACTGGTCTATATTCTATACAATACTCTACACTATATATTCTGATATAGGCTTTCTATAGTTATACCATGCTATATTGTACTATAGCTTTGCCGTGCTCAGTACACAGCAATCAGGGCTCAGTTGTGGCACAGTTTATTGCCATGTATCCTTGGATGCTTCCCTGCTATTCTTTATAATATCTACAATTGTATATATTGATGCCATTCTATGAAAGTGTGTGCGTCATGCAGATCAGGTACATGAATGATCCATTCCAATGTCCTCTCTGATAGTGAGGGTTTTTAGAGACTTCCTCGGGGAAATTAAAGCCAATAAGGGAAGGAAATTACAAGCAGGTGGTTAGCAGAGACTATAGAGATGTGAGTGCATTATGTTTGTGGTTTGAATTCTGACACGAGACTGAATAAATAGGACTAACAAGAGAAAAGTTTTACTGCGTGCAGCTATACCGAGGAATAAAAAACAGACATGACACGTAGGCTACTAAATGGTTCAGTGCATTTAAAGCCCACGGGGTAAAGCATTTCAGAAAGCAAGTAAAACAGACATACCAATAAGATTCCAGTCATGAAGCTCTAATATGTCCCTGAACAGATAGGAAGAAAACAGTTCCAGTCCTTTCACACAGAAATGCTGAGGAAACAAAGAGGTTGTATATTAGTATCCATATTACTATTAGCCCCTCCGAGGGACACCGTATACGGCCCGCAGGTAATGAGGTCACTAGGCGTACACATAAAGGGCGATTATGGCAACACATCACTCTGTTATATGGAAGAGTAGACTTTATTTACTGCATCATTACCTTACTGCTCCAGTCTAGATCTAATGGTGCGCCCCCTGCAGGGCAATCATGGCGCACTGCCACTTGGGGAACTTGGCAATGGTATAACTAATATTCTGTCACTGAGCAGGAATTTATTAATGGTTGTGTCTGCCTGGCCCATAGAAAGAGCATGGGAGTAACTAGAAAGGAGAAAAATACAGGTCAGCCTGAAGCTCAAGGTAGGTTAGCTTAGGCTAGTATTTTACTTCCTTCCTTTTCTTTTTCTTTTTTTTGGGGGGGAGGGATGAATTGAGGTTTTTAAACAGAATCTGCCACCAGATTTTTTTCCACCAGTCTGAAAGCAACTTTATTTAGACACAGGGAATCAGATTCCAGCTACTTGCTGTAGTTTTGATAAAAATAAATGTTTTATCAGCAGGAGATTATCATTAGAGGAGTAGTAAACCTGCTGCCATATAGTCCAGCGTATTCATGAGCTCTGTATAACCCAACCCCACCATTGATCTGAGTAGACAGAAAAGATGACAATCTGTGGTGTGGGGGGGATTATACAAGGGCTCAGTATTCAGGAAACTGATAGATCTATAGCAGAGAAAAGATGGATTTTATCAAAACATCATTCAGCCCAGTAAGTGATACACTGCTGGAAACAGGGTCTCGTTCCCCACATTATGCAGCTCTCAGATTACAAAGCAGAAATCTGGTGACAGATTTCCTTTAAGAGAATTTGGCAATGAATGCAGTCATTAAAGGGATGTTTATAATACTCACCTAACGGTCGATGCGGAGCAGACTGGTCAGATGAGTGTCTCCATCCGGGTCCGCGCCTCCTCTTTCGGCCATCTTTGTCCTCCTTCTGAAGCTAGTGTGGTTGAAGCGCTCTACATTATCTACACTAGCCGACATTGAGCTCCTGCGCAGGCGCACTACAATACTTTGATCTGCCCTGCTTAGGGCAGATCAAAGTGCGCCTGCGCGGGAGCTCGATGTCAGTTTGTATGTATGACATCTAGAACAAATCATCCACACTAGATTCAGAAGGAGGACAAAGATGGCCGAAAGAGGAGGCGCGGACCCTGAGAACGAAGACGCCCATTCGCCCAGTCTGCTCTACACTGACTGTTAGGTGAGTATTATAAGCATCCGGTGACAAGTTGCCTTTAAGGTCTCTGGTACTTATCAGTTTTCTGGGTGTGTGTGGGATTATACAGAGCATTCAGAGAACTGCTAAATCTGCAGCAGACAAAAGAGAGATTTTAACAGAACTGCAGCCAGCAGCTCAGTAAGTGACATATACCTGGAATCAGGGTCTCTGCCCCTGCATCATTCTATTTTCAGATTACATAGCAAAAACCTGGTGACAGATTCTCTTTAATAGAGGTTGGCACAGAATGCAGTCATGAAGGTCTCTGGCGCTGATCAGTTTTCTGGAAGATATTTTTTTTCCCTATCAGCATGTAGTGTTTTGTTCTGTAGCTTAAAATATAATCTGCAATCTCAGAAGTGTAACCAGTCATTTGAGAAACAGATGGGCCATGGCTGTACAGCTGCAGCCAGTGAAGCGCCTTCCAGCCAGGCCTCGTGAATGATCGCTAGCAATTTCACCAGCAGATTAGCATTATTTACTTTCTAAGGATCGGGACTTTTTTGTGTCCATAGATCATTATAAATGTCTCGCAAAAATAAAAAAAAAAAAAAAAAAAAAAGCGAATTTAAAAACATTTTTGTTTTTTTAAACTCCCACCATGCAAATTACATCCAGCTCGCTACACCTCTGCTATGTTCTCGGCGACAAAGATGCATTGTTAAGCATCTGTACGCACATAGGCAGCCAAGCATGACAATAAGACTGCGCTAAGACTAGCAGGTTCCCCGCTGGATTTTATTGCTAGTTTGCCAACATTACGACAGACTCAATAGCAGACAATGAATCATTTTGAAGTCTGCATTCATCTTATTTAGAAATGTCATTCCAGACCTTTTATAAATATTAGAGAAAACAAAATAGCGTGGCGTAAGAAAGCAGCGAGGAGGAGAAAATGCGTGGACGGAGAAAAAAAATCATCTACAATGGGATAATACGGGGAGAAAATGAGATTCTGCTAATATAATAACGTCTGCTTCATTAGACTTTAATTATACTCTGCACGCAGCGCCGTAGTTGTCCGTGTCTATCTGAGAAACGGAGATTGTCATCTCCCCTAAAGCTAGGAGAAAAGCAAGAAACATCACAGGGCCGGGGTGTAATGGGCGCTGATGCCATCTGCAGATTAGCCCTCTACTAACACGGTATTAACTCATACCTCTATTGGAAAGGCTGGCAGGTGGCATTAATCCGGGGCCATGCTAACACGGATGCCCTTCAGTCCATTATAGGCAGCTTTCATTACTAGTGGTGGATGACCGTCTCTCCGCACACTATTACCAGAATGACCCTTAGTGTGAAGAACGGCCCTGCAGGGTATTGTGCACAAAGCAATATGGCACCTATGTCTTTCAAATGGATTGTGAGTCAGAGGAGCGTGCAAGCAGAGCCGGAACAAAGAGTTACGGCCGGGCTCGCATTTACATTGTAGGAACACAAACGTCTCCTCGAATGCTGAATGTCACCTTTTAATTCATTTAGATGGAGCCGACAGGAGCAAAAGGACCGAAAGAGTTGTACAAGTTAATTTGCTATTGACTTGCTTGCTGCAGCTGGAAAAGGTGCTGATATAATAAAATGCATATGTCCTGCCCATGCACTGCCGAGACGAGGTGGAGACGTGACCCTCTAATTCTCCGGTGTGTCCCACCGGGGTTTAGCACAGTCAACAAGAATAAAGCGAGAGGACATCCAAGAAAGGCACCATAATGAACGTGGTGGGCGCCAAGTCTGCTACGTCTAACTAAATCCATTCCTGAGTGCTCCGATATCAGGGGGAACGGTTCAGAAAATGTATATGAAAACCACCCAAGTGCGTTAAATCAATTAAATGGTATCTAAGCCAATGGCGGATTTAATTCGGCCGAGTCTAGCAACTAAGGGGTTATTCCTTACCTTGAACGTGGTCAAAAAGAAAGTGAAAAGGCAAATAATGAAGGTGGTGGGCGCTAATTCTGCTACGTCTTACTAAATCCATTCATCAGTGCTCCGATATCAAGGGGAACAGTTCAGAAAATGCATACGAAAACCACCCAAGTGTGTGTTAAATCAATTAAATGGTATCTAAGCCAATGGCGGATTTAATTTGGTAGAGTCCAGCAACTAAGGGGTTATTCCTTCCCTCGAACATGGTCAAAAAGAAAGTGAAAGGGCAGATAATGAAGATGGTGGGCGCTAATTCTGCTACGTCTTATTAAATCCATTTGTGAGTCATCAGTGCTCCGATATCAGGGGGAACGGTTCAGAAAATGTCTATGAAAACCACCCAAGTGCGTTAAATCAATTAAATGGTATCTAAACCAATGTCGGATTTAATTTGGTAGAGTCCAGCAACTAAGGGGTTATTCCTTACCTTGAACATGGTCAACAAAAATAAAGTGAAAGGCCAGGTAATGAAGGTGGTGGGCGCTAATTCTGCTACGTCTTACTAAATCCATTCCTGAGTCTTCTCTGATATCAGGGGGAAATGTATACAAAAAATGCCCAAATGCGTGTGAAATCAATTAAATGGCACCTAAGGCCACGGCAGATTTTATTTGGTAGAGTCCAGCAACAAAGGGGTTATTCCTTACCTCGGGCATCATTTCCTCAATGAAATGAATTGTGTAGTCAATGTTAAACCGGATTACTTTGCACAGGGGAATCTGCAATAGCAAGGAGAACAGCAATCATTTTTAAGGGATAACTTGAGACTGCAGCATCTCTGAGAGCACTTAGCTCCAAACCATGGCAGTGTATAAAACAAAGAAGGAAAAAAAAGGTACCCTGGAATGAGAGATGGACTTTCATCCTCCGCAAGGTTCAGCAGGTTTTTCATGGAAGGATTATATCGCCATCTAGTGGCCACAGGGTCTCTAGCTCGCCCCAGTGTAAATATCAGCGGACAGTGTAAACAGCACATCCCCATTACAGTCACTGGGGTGAGGGGCTTAAATATCGCAACAAGTATAAATAAAAGAAAAAATGATCATTCTTTTTAGTCTTTATTCCAACAGTTTTTCACTTACCTTTATGCTAATTGTAGGCAACATTGATGATTCTAGTAAAGATATATCCATCCCACCATCAGCCTCTGCATTCCTTTATTGACATTACATGTAATACCATCTGGTTTCTTGACCTCAATAAAGTCTATTCTTTCAGCATTTTTCACCCATTCAAATGAATACATAAAAAATTTCAGGCAAAAATGCATCAAAAACACTCGTATTGTACATGGAGATTTTCCATCCAAGAGATACGTTTTTAGTGCAGAAAAATCAGCTGCAAACACTGAACGTGTGCATATACCCGTAAGGCTTGTTCACACACTGCGTTTTTGCCACGTGTTTTTCAAGGTTAAAAAACGCTGCATATTATAGTGTCGGCAGAGTGAATGAGATTTCTGAAATCACATGCTGCTCATCTTTGCCTTTACAGATATGAACCAAAGCCTTTTTTTAAAATCGATTCAGCATTTTTACCCAAACAAACGAATAAGGAAAATATGCACGTAAAAAAACATAAAAAAATATCTTGCCATATATGTATTTATCTGCTCTGATGAGCCAGATTTTATCATCTGACACCTATGTCGTCACATTATAGTGCTCCTCAGGTAGCGTGGGACAATCACTGCTCAGGATCTGCACATAAGGAACCACCCTCCCAAAGACCGACATGGTGGAAACTAATTCCTTTCCCTTGTTTATTGCTATCCCATTTGATAGCAGCATGATGTTACAGCAGAGCCCCTGATTCCAGTGATTTAATCACTTACTTTACTGTGTGCTGCAGTTTTGATTACAAATGGGTTTTCTCTAGTGTTCTCTGAATGCTGAGCTCTGTATAACACCGCCCACACCACTGCTTGGCAGCTTTTTATGTACACTGGCTGCATAGGCTAAAAACTGACAATCAGTGATGAGTCTCGACACGGAAAATAGCCAGATATCCCTCCTCCCACCTGGCCAGAATCCTACTCCACACTGATGAGGGGCAATACCCCGAAACAGCTGTCTGTGGATGGATACCTGGCCTTGGTATTTCCCTTGTCATATCTTTAAACTTGTCAAGAGTTGGATATTGACTAAAAGAGCCACTTAATATGGTGGTTATGGTAGTCTCCTAAAAAGAGCCACTCTTTGGCTAGGTCCTTCCGGAGGGATATCTGGCTATTTTCCGTGTCGAGACTCCTAACAGAGGCTCCACTGACCTTTTTTGATTTGCATACTTCCCTAAGGGCAATGCACCTAGGATTTCACTGTGTTGAGCGCCTTCGCTGGCTGCCGGCAGTGTTTTCTCAGGCTGGTCTTCCCGAGATCAGTGATTGTTTTGTCTTGCTAATCAGTGGTGAGGGAACTGTTATACAGCTCATAAATATGGAGGACTACATGGAAGCAAATTTACTAAATAACTTGTTATTATCCACTGCTGATGGATTTATTAAAATGACACTAAAGCAGCCCAATAAGTGATATATCACTGGAACTAAGGTCCCTGCCCTCTCAGATTATGTGGCGAGAACATGGCGACTGGTGCCCTTTAAGATCATAGCTTTGCCAATGCACTGCTCAATGTTCTGCCATATTCTCCCAAAAAAGAGAATCTCTATACAACATGGCTAAGCAATGATGATCCTCCTCATTACTGGAATTTGAAGATGGGTTGTAAATTAGCTAGCGGTTTAGTGTCTACAGAAGTCATTGGCCCCAATTCATAAAGCTGTTTTTGCCATTTTCTGGCAGAACGATGCTTGAAACGATCTATAGAATTTCAGCCCAGCTTCTAACTGTGCAAAATGTTGCGCCTTTTAGTATTTTTACACCAGTCCACATAAGCTAACTTTATAAAAGTAGACAAAGCTTAGTGAAGAATTGTATGGCTGAGCATCAGCGACAAATCCATTACAACTGACAAAAGAAGAGTGATGTAAATTACGACAGAATAGTACTCCAGTCTCTTGCGATGGTGAACGACAGCTGAAAAATTAGCCAAATTCATTAAAAGTGTGGAAAAATTGTGTCACCGAGACAAGACTGAGAAATTGTTCCTTGGAAATACCGGAGCTGAGAACGCGCGGTACGCCATTATACTGCAGAATCAAACGGAGACTGCACACGTGCTGAATAATATTCACTTTTGTACTAGTCGCTGTGTCAGAACACACGGGACCACAAGTAATAAACTGTGCTAATCTGATTATTGGAGAAGTTCACACCTAATAATTGCATTTTATTTTCTCTCCTGAGCCTTCTAATGCAAAGTATGGGAAGAGAATGGCAGGGAAATCTGTGTGAGGAAACGGATTCTACTTATGTGAAAATTCATTAGACTAGGAGAGAATCTTAATGTGATTATGAGCTTAATACAAAGAGGGCTGCTTGACATTAAAAATTCTCAATGCCACGCTTTTAGTTTCCCAACACTGCTGCTTTTATACAGGTGCCCAACAAATATGGAGAAAATGCTGCCTTCCCCAACAAAGTCCTTGTGACCAATGTGGTGGACCTTCAAGAGAGCTGACCGGCATGTTCTCTTACCCATAGTGGTCAATGGTCTCAATTTGTCCTGGGCAGTATCAAACTCACCCAAAGATAGCAGACCATATCAATTACTCAGCTGTCCTCACTCCCGACTCTGCTGCTCCTGACCTGAAACCTGACCTGGAGACAAGGAGCCTGGTCTGGGGTATAGTAGGTGCCCACAATATCGAGATATGATGAAGGGTCTAAATGTTATCTGGATTATATATATATATATATATATATATATACACATATATACATATACATATATACACATATACACACACACACACACACACACGCGTACATACATAATATACCGCATTTTTCGCTTTATAAGATGCACTTTTGTTCCCACAAATTTTGGGGGAAAGTAGGGGGTGCGTCTTATAAACCGAACATACAGCTTATATACTGCAGGGTCCAGGGGAGGTGGGGGCCGCTCTGGAGCAGTGCTGGGGGCTGCTGAAGCTGAGGGAGGGAATCTTTGATCTCCTGCTCCCGCTCATATAATATGCAAAGCCGCTGTCCATAGCTGTGGTGCTGAAACTGCACCGCGGCGTTGGGCTGGGGGAGCGGCGCATATTATACCTGCCTGCGCCCCTTTGATCGCACATGCCCTCCTGTGTTAGCTATGGCCCCCATGCTGCTGCCCATAGTAAAATAAAAAACTCTTTACTTACCCCCTCCAGCGTGTCTCCCCGGTCTCCCTCCTGGTGCTGTGATCATGTACGCAGAGATATCACTCTGCTGTGCAGAGATATCATTCTGCTGGGCAGAGATATCATTCTGCTGTGCCGATCACATGACTGGACCGTGAACCAGGAAATGCAGGCAGGAGGCCAGAGCTCAACCCTGAGGAGGGGGACACGAGGGAGCACAGTGCTGGAGAAGGTAAGGAAAGAGTTTATTTTACTAAAAGCAGCAGCCTGGGGCGATATCTAACACAGGGGGGCCGTGTGTGGCAGCCACAGGGGGGCAGTGTGTGGCAGCCACAGGGGGGGGGGGGGGCGTGTGTGTCAACCACAGGGGGGGCCGTGTGTGTCAACCACAGGGGGGGCCGTGTGTGTCAGCCACAGGGGGGGCCGTGTGTGTCAGCCACAGGGGGGGTCGTGTGTGTCAGCCACAGGGGGGGCCGTGTGTGTCAGCCACAGGGGGGGCCGTGTGTGTCAGCCACAGGGGGGGCCGTGTGTGTCAGCCACAGGGGGGGGCCGTGTGTGTCAGCCACAGGGGGGGCCGTGTGTTTCAGCCACAGGGGGGGGCCGTGTGTTTCAGCCACAGGGGGGGCCGTGTGTGTCAGCCACAGGGGGGGCCGTGTGTGTCAGCCACAGGGGGGGCCGTGTGTGTCAGCCACAGGGGGGGCCGTGTGTGTCAGCCACAGGGGGGGCCGTGTGTGTCAGCCACAGGGGGGGCCGTGTGTGTCAGCCACAGGGGGGGCCGTGTGTGGCAGCCACAGGGGGGGCCGTGTGTGGCAGCCACAGGGGGGGGCCGTGTGTGTCAGCCACAGGGGGGGCCGTGTGTGTCGGCCACAGGGGGGCCCGTGTGTGGCAGCCACAGGGGGGTCGTGTGTGGCAGCCACAGGGGGGCCCGTGTGTGGCAGCCACAGGGGGGGCCGTGTGTGGCAGCCACAGGGGGGGCCGTGTGTGGCAGCCACAGGGGGGCAGTATTCAATATAAGGTGGCCATATCCAGATTAAAGGGGCTAATTTTAGGATGGGGGGGGCTATGAGGGACATATACCCTATATGATTTGTTAGACGGACACTGGCATTATAAGACGGACCCCATTTATAAAAAAAAAAAAATCTCTATTCCTTCACCAAATTTGGGGGTGCGTCTTATAAAGCGAAAAATACGGTATATATTATATATACACACACGGTATATTATATATATGTGTATATATATATATATATATATATATATATATATAAATATATATTTATTTTGCCCTCGGTAAGCAGATCAGTGGGGTGGTCTGGATCCTGAGACACCCACTGATCGCTCAATGACTTCTACGAGAGGTGTGCATCTCAAGAGACAGGAGCACACAGCTTTAAATGGATCACTGGTATTCTATAATAATTTCTAACTGAAAAATGATATCATCAATTAACAATTAGTTCTTTATAATGTGTTATAACATAGCTCTACCCTATCTTACTTTATTGTGAAGAATCACTGATTCCTGCATCATTACCAATCATTTGGGCGACAACTGGGACCAATCGAGGACCATCCCATGATGATGAAAAAAAAAGAACAAAAAACATGAAGCCAGCCTTGGTGAAGTGTGCACCTTTTAGTGAATTTGGCAAATCCTACAGCTGCTGTGCGCCACTGCAAAAAATGTTCAGCAGCAAGGAGTGGCGTAAATTTCTGTTGGGAAATTAATTTGTCAGTCGCTAAGTCTTGACCTCTTCGAGCTAAGATCCACCAACTTTTCAAAAAGCGTTCGGAGCCTCTCTGGGCTGTTGAGGTTCCAAATGTCACAACATTCTTATTCTTCTATAAATTCTTATTTCAAACATAGTTATGCCAAATTTATGGTGAAAAACATTTACTAAATCAGGGTATCACATTTCTAATATGAAATAAAGATAAGTAATTATTGTGCCAGATCATCCTAGGTACGTGACGCTATGTGGTATGCAGGGGATCCTTCACTACATAAAATAGAAAATACGAATTTCGGGTCACGGAAAGCTTGATGACAATGCTCACTACAGTGGTGGCTATTACAGTTGCTAGTTTTTATTACGGTTTTTAACAACTAGAGTTCCACAAAAAGATGTGTGTACAGTTAGAGCAGTCAGACTGTGGAATGCCCTACCACAAGAGGTAGTAATGGCAGATACTATAACAGCTTTTAAAAAAGGGCTGGATGATTTCCTCACTACACACAAGATTGTTGGTTATTAATGACTTGGTGACCAGGTGTAGAACTGGTGGAGGAAGGTTGAACTAGATGGACCTAGGTCTTTTTTCAACCTAAGTAACAATGTAAATTTACAGGATCCTCGTTCACCAGCCAAGTCAATAGTCCATGGCCACTGGAGAAGAGCTCTTCGACCCGGTCAGTATACCGGGTGCTTCTTCTGATGAGGAGGCCTGGCATAACATCAACGTTGCAGCATGATGCACCCTTGATGCTGCGCCAGGCATACTAATCAGAATGGATGCTGGGAATCCAGGCAGGTAAAAGGTGGTTCGAAGGGCTCAGGTGCAAACTACTAATGACTGTCAGACAAGGGTCCTGCAAATCTTAAGCTGGGTTCACACATAGCGACAGCGACAACGACGTCGCTGTTACGTCACCATTTTCTGTGACGCAACAGCGACCTTGTAAGTCGCTGTTATGATCGCTGCTTAGCTGTCAAACACAGCAGACGCAGCAGCGATCATAACAGCACGCGTCGCTGTGCTA
The DNA here is from genome assembly GCF_048569485.1 of Anomaloglossus baeobatrachus. Classification (NCBI taxonomy): domain Eukaryota; kingdom Metazoa; phylum Chordata; class Amphibia; order Anura; family Aromobatidae; genus Anomaloglossus; species Anomaloglossus baeobatrachus. The sequence goes on along the minus strand of NC_134358.1, from coordinate 265,509,438 downwards.
CATGTGCAGAGAGCAGGGAGCCGCGCACACTGCTTAGCACTGGCTCCCTGCACTCCTAGCTACAGTACACATCGGGTTAATTACCCGATGTGTACTGCAGCTACATGTGCAGCGATCCCAGCAGCGATCTGACCTTGTCAGGATCGCTGCTGCGTCGCTACATGGTCTCTGGTGAGCTGTCAAACAGGCAGATCTCACCAGCGACCAGTGACCAGCCCCCAGCCAGCAGCGACATGGAAGCGACGCTGTGCTTGCAGGTAGCCGGCGTCTGGAAGCTGCGGACACTGGTAACTAAGGTAAACATCGGGTATGGTTACCTGATGTTTACCTTAGTTACCAGCGCACACTGCTTAGCGCCGGCTCCCTGCACTCGTAGCCACAGCACACATCGGGTTAATAAGCAAACCTTTGCTTATTTACCCGATGTGTCCTCCAGCTACGTGTGCAGGGAGCCAGCACTGGCAGCGTGAGAGCTGCAGACGCTGGTAACGAAGGTAAATATCGGGTAACCACCTTGGTTACCCGATGTTTACCTTGGTTCCAGCTTACCGCAGGCTGTCAGATGCCGGCTCCTGCTCCCTGCACATTCAGGATTGTTGCTCTCTCGCTGTCACACACAGCGATGTGTGCTTATCAGCGGGAGAGCAACAATAAAAAAATGAACCAGGGCTGTGTGTAATGAGCAGCGATCTCACAGCAGGGGCCAGATCGCTGCTCAGTGTCACACACAGCGAGATCACTAATGAGGTCACAAAAAACGTGACTCAGCAGCGATCTCAGTAGCGATCTCGCTGTGTGTGAAGTACCCCTTAGATTTGCTGAGTATCAGCTCTGTGCAAATTCCCTGTGTGTTGTCTTCAAATGATACTGATGATAGGTAACATGTGAATAATATCCCAGTAAACAGTCTACTCCCCATACATTCCTCTAGGAAAGATAACATAGTGTAGATAAGACCATTTCACAATACTTTGGTATTCAGCTCCTCTAAATTATGTGCCTACACACCTCAATAACTACTTAGGTTAGCAGTGAATGTCTAATTCAATGCCATCAAACATGCACCGGGAGGAATTAGACCTGTTAACTGCATTTGATCCTGTTAGACATAAATATGTGGTAAATGGCATGGCGGAGCTGCATACTGATACTTCATCTTGGCCTAAAGTCTATTCTATAGAAAACTAATTAGCCCATGATAGCAGAAATAAGAAAAGGATGTTAAAAGAAGACATTTCTTTTATTTTCCGATTTTCAAAAAAGGAGGTATTTCTGGAATATTGAAATCTATAAACTGGAAGCAAGCTTCATTTACAACGCTCTCGGAGCACGCCGGGGTGCCATTCTCAGGATAGTCCCATTATCAGACATGTGGTATAGCCTTTAATATATAGGTCACTCCCCAACCTTATTAAGAGTGTCAGGACACCACTGTGATACTATATTCAACAGAGAAAGAATGTGGCACAAGTCCAATATTGATAAAATACAAAACTTTATTGATTATACTTAAAAATCATAATAGAGCAAGGAGCCCTCAAGGGGTTAACAGAACTGTGTGCAGAGCAATTCAATGATTACAATCATTATAGACTATGATATACAGAGTGCAGACGGTCAAATATTTTTTAACACTTTTTAACACTTTCTACATGCATGTGTAGATAAAAATGCAAACAAGGTGTATACATAAATAGCATTTTAAGCTTGTGTTAACCACTTGTTTGTAATTTGATGTTGCATATCTTAATTAGTAGTTATGTGAATGAAATCACTACCCCCTTTAGTTAACAGCCAGTTTATGCATCATCTGCTTGATCATACTAGCGTTTTAGTGTGGAGAGCCCTATATACATATGTATATCTAATGACATTAGTAGTTTACTGTGGGCAAAAGAAAAAAAAACAAAAAACAAAAAAAAAACACCAGCAATCTCTGTAATATCAAGTCATAGTACTAACCAGTTCTGCAGCAGTTCTGAGTACCCCACCTGTCCCTACGCGCGTTTCACCTCTTCTTCAGGGGACGCGCGTAGGGACAGGTGGGGTACTCAGAACTGCTGCAGAACTGGTTAGTACTATGACTTGATATTACAGAGATTGCTAGTGTTTTGGGTTTTTTTTTCTTTTGCCCACAGTAAACTACTAATGTCATTAGATATACATATGTATATAGGGCTCTCCACACTAAAACGGTAGTATGATCAAGCAGATGATGCATAAAGTGGCTGTTAACTAAAGGGGGTAGTGATTTCATTCACATAACTACTAATTAAGATATGCAACATCAAATTACAAACAAGTGGTTAACACAAGCTTAAAATGCTATTTATGTATACATGCATGCAGAAAGTGTTAAAAAATATTTGACCGTCTGCACTCTGTATATCATAGTCTATTGATTGTAATCATTGAATTGCTCTGCACACAGTTCTGTTAACCCCTTGAGGGCTCCTTGCTCTATTATGATTTTTAAGTATAATCAATAAAGTTTTGTATTTTATCAATATTGGACTTGTGCCACATTCTTTCTCTGTTGAATGTGGTATAGCCTGTAGATATGTCACAAAGATCCCAGATGTGACAACCCTCTTCTAGTATCGGATCTCATCAGTGGTCAAAAGGCAGCATGGATATTCTTTATTTTACGCCATCATAGCACCATCATATTCCACAGCGCTTTACAGTCATTATCAGAATGGTCCCTAATGAGGCTCACAGTCTAAATTCCCTACCAGTATGTCCAGAGGTACCAGAGAAAACCCACACAAACCTAGGGAGAACATACCAACTCCTTGCAGAGGTTACAGGTGGGATTGGAACCAAGGACGTCATTGATGTAAAGCAACAGTGCCAACCACTGTAGGGTGCCATTTAGACATGGACAATGTAAATTGAGCACTTTTTTCATTTTCGCATGGAGTGGTAAGGCTAAGGACTTGCTAAGATCTAGATGGTAAAGCTTGATCCAAAAAACTATGCCCTGTTCCTGCACAGTAGCAGGTTCCCAAAGTCAGGTGGACACTGTTCTTTACAAAGTACAAGTAGAATAGTCATTCATTTATTTTTATAAATCCAGACTGATGACAGGCTCTTAAAAACACTTACGTCACGGTGCTTAAAAATGGGTATCCTACGGATCTGCCATAAATGTGGGAGATGAAAACACGCCTTTAACTTTATAATGTGGGTCAGTCAAACAGATTCTGGGGATGCAGACACTCAACAATCCCTAAACTCCTTTTATAGGAAATAATTTATACTTTGAGCCGTTAGTTGCTTTGACAGATATTAGGGCCCAAATAGGCACTATTTGAAAAGGTTTGACAAGTGGGTGGGTAATCTAAGGGCCTTCTGGCTTATAGTGAACCTGTGAGGTGCAATATGCACCCACAACCATGAGCAGTTTGGGTGCCTATTGCTAATCCCTGCCTGTCCCTGTATACACTAGCATAGATAAAGGGATCTTTAGAAAAAGGATTTCTAAAGATCTTTATCTTATGCTAATGAGCACGGAGACTAGTCCTAAGGGTGTTATGTCCCCTGACTAGCTGCCCTCTTAGCATGTTAGTACTCTCACAGGGGTATACTAACATGCTATTCAATTCAGCATCATTAGCGGTGATGTGCGTCCCTGTGTTCGCGTTTCTGAATGCCCGGCACTTTCAGCCATGACCAGTATGAAGCAGAGTGTACACATCCCGGCTTCAGAGAGGTCTAGTGCACATGACCAAAAGGCCTAGGACTTGTGATAAGTGGTCACAGAGAACACACCCTGTGGGTGTACTAACATGCTAAGAGGTCGGCTAATCGGGGGGAAGTAACGCCCTTGGGACTAGTCCCTTTGTTCATTAGCATAAGATAAAAGAGCTTTAGAAAAAGAGAATTTTGTTTACTTACCGTAAATTCTTTTTCTTATAGTTCCGACATGGGAGACCCAAACCATGGGTGTATAGCTTCTCCCTCCGGAGGACACACAAAGTACTACACTCAAACGTGTAGCTCCTCCCTCCGGGCTATATACACCCCCTGGATGACAATCTAACCAGTTCAGTGCAAAAGCTGAAGGAGGACATCCACCCATAAGTAGAGATAGAGTAAAACTCGGAAAGACCGGAACTCTGTCTACTAACAACAGCTGGTGAAACACACGGAACAAAAAACTGCCAACAGGCAACAGGGAGGGTGCTGGGTCTCCCATGTCGGAACTATAAGAAAAAGAATTTACGGTAAGTAAACAAAATTCTCTTTTTCTTCATCGTTCCTTATGGGAGACCCAAACCATGGGACGTTCCAAAGCAGTCCATGGGTGGGAAATAAACCAAACTGAGAAGTAGGCAAAACCTAACTTCACAAATGGGCGACAGCCGCCTGAAGAATGCATCTGCCCAAGCTCGCATCTGCCGAAGCATGAGCATGCACTTGGTAGTGCTTCGAAAAAGTGTGCAGACTGGACCACGTGGCAGCCTGACAAACCTGCTGAGCCGTAGCCTGGTGCCTGAAAGCCCAGGAGGCACCGACAGCTCTGGTTGAGTGCGCCTTAATCCCTGGCGGAGGAGGCACCTGAGAACACTGGTAGGCATCGGTGATAGCCGACCTGATCCAACGAGCTAGGGTCGGTTTAGAAGCAGCAAGACCCTTGCGCTGACCAGTGGTTAGCACAAAAAGTGAGGTGCACCGCCTAAAAACGGCGGTGCGTGACACATAGATTCGGAGCGCCCGCACCAAATCTAAGGAATGCAACGCCTTCTCAAAGCGATGCACAGGGGCCGGACAAAGAGAAGGCAATGAAATGTCCTGGTTAAGGTGGAAAGGAGACACCACCTTAGGGAGAAAATCCGGAGTCGGACGAAGAACCACCTTGTCTTGGTGAAACACCAAAAAGGGGGATTCCGAAGAGAGCGCAGCCAAATCAGAAACTCTCCTGAGAGAAGTTATGGCTACTAGAAAAACAACTTTCTGTGAAAGTCTAAACAAGGGAACCTCCCTGAGAGGCTCAAAGGGGGGTTTCTGTAAGGCCGTGAGGACCAGATTAAGATCCCAGGGATCCAAGGGCCGCCGGTAAGGAGGAATGATGTGAGATGCGCCCTGCATGAAGGTGCGCACCTGAGCCAGTCGGGCGATACGCCGCTGGAACAATACCGACAGAGCCGACACCTGTCCCTTGAGGGAATTGAGGGACAGTCCTAGCTGTAGACCGGACTGTAGAAAAGACAGGATGGTCGGCAAGGAGAACGGCCAAGGAGCATGGTCGGAAGAGCGACACCAGGACAGGAAAATCCTCCAAGTCCTGTGGTAAATCTTGGCCGAGGAAGACTTCCGAGCCTGAGTCATAGTGGAGATGACCTCAGAGGGAATGCCTGAAGCCGTCAGGATCCAGGACTCAAGAGCCACGCCGTCAATCTGAGAGCCGCAGAATTCTGGCGGAAGAACGGACCTTGAGAGAGAAGGTCTGGGCGGTCCGGGAGGTGCCACGGCACCCCTACGGACAGACGGAGCAGGTCTGGGTACCAAGCTCGCCTGGGCCAGTCCGGAGCAATGAGTATGACTCGACGGCCCTCCATTCCGATCTTGCGCAGAACCCTGGGCAAGAGAGCTAGAGGGGGAAACACATAGGCCAGACAGAACTGAGACCAATCTTGAACCAGTGCGTCCGCTGCGAAGGCCTGAGGATCGTGGGAGCGAGCCATGTAAACCGGAACCTTGTTGTTGTGCCGGGATGCCATTAGATCCACTTCCGGAGTGCCCCACTTGCGGCAGATTGATCTGAACACTGACGGATGCAGGGCCCACTCGCCGCTGTCCACGGTTTGACGGCTGAGATAATCGGCCTCCCAGTTTTCCACGCCTGGGATGTGGACTGCAGATATGGTGGAGTTGGAGTCCTCCGTCCACTGGAGGATTCGTTGAACCTCCAACATCGCCAGACGGCTGTGAGTCCCGCCCTGGTGATTGATGTAGGCAACCGCTGTCGCGTTGTCCGACTGAACTCGAATGTGCCTGCCCGCCAACAGGTGGTGAAAGGCTAGGAGAGCTAGAAACACAGCTCTGATCTCCAGCACATTGATCGAGAGGGCTGATTCGGACGGAGTCCAAGTGCCCTGTGCTCGGTGATGGAGAAATACTGCTCCCCAACCGGAGAGGCTGGCATCCGTGGTGAGGATCACCCAGGACGGAGTCAGGAAGGAGCGTCCCTGAGACAGAGAGAGGGGCCGAAGCCACCACTGAAGGGAGCTCCTGGTCTGTGACGACAGAGCCACCAGCCTGTGCAAGGAAGAGATCCGCTTGTCCCAACAGCGGAGAATGTCCAGCTGCAGGGGACGCAGATGGAACTGGGCAAAGGGAACCGCTTCCATTGATGCCACCATCTGACCTAGCATCTGCATGAGGTGTCTGATGGAATGACGGCGGTGCCTCAGCAGAGAGCGCACTGCCAGACGAAGGGACTGCTGTTTGACTAAGGGCAACTTGACAAGTGCCGGCAGAGTCTCGAATTGCATCCCTAGGTAAAGAAGCACCTGGGTCGGGGTCAGAGTGGACTTGGGCAGGTTGACAAGCCACCCGAACTGAACGAGCGTGGCGAGAGTGAGTGAGACACTCCGCTGGCAGTCTGCACTGGATGAGGCCTTGACTAGAAGGTCGTCCAGGTAAGGAATCACTGCCAACCCCTGGAGGTGCAGAACCGCAACCACTGCTGCCATGACCTTGGTGAATACTCGAGGGGCCGTGGCTAAGCCGAAGGGGAGAGCCACGAATTGGAAATGTTCCTCTCCGATTGCAAAGCGTAGCCAACGCTGGTGTGAAACCGCAATAGGCACATGCAGATAGGCATCTCTGATGTCGATGGATGCCAGAAAATCTCCTTGGGTCATTGAGGCAATGACCGATCTCAGAGATTCCATGCGAAAGTGCCGCACCTGAACATGCTTGTTGAGAAGCTTGAGATCCAGGATGGGCCGGAAGGAACCGTCCTTCTTGGGGACTAGAAAGAGGTTTGAGTAGAAACCGCTGAACCGTTCCCGGGCGGGAACCGGAACAATTACACCGTTGGCCTGCAGGGATGCCACGGCCTGAGAGAAGGCGGCGGCTTTGAAGCAGGGGGGGGTGGACAGAAAAAATCTGTTTGGCGGGCTGGAAGAAAATTCTATCCTGTAGCCGTGGGAGATGATATCTCGCACCCACTGATCGGAGACGTGTTGAAACCACACGTCGCCAAAGTGGGAGAGCCTGCCACCGACCAAGGACGTTGCTGGCGCAGCCAGATAGTCAAGAGGAGGCTGCCTTAGTGGCAGCGGCTCCTCCGGTCTTTTGAGGACGCGGCTTCGCGTGCCAGTTGGGTTTATGATCCTTGGCTGCGGTAGTGGACGAGGTCGAGGGCTTAGAGGATGACCAGTTAGAGGAACGAAAGGAACGAAACCTCGATTGGTTCCTGCCCTGGACAGGTTTTCTGGTTTTAGTTTGTGGCAAGGAAGTACTCTTTCCGCCAGTAGCTTCCTTAATTATTTCATCCAGTTGTTCACCAAACAGCCGGGATCCAGCAAAAGGAAGACTTGCAAGGTACTTCTTAGAGGAAGCGTCTGCTTTCCACTCTCGAAGCCACAAGATCCTGCGGATCGCGAGGGAGTTAGCGGAGGCCACCGCCGTGCGGTGAGAAGCCTCCAGGATGGCAGACATGGCGTAGGATGAAAAAGCCGAAGTTTGAGAAGTTAAGGCATCCATCTCAGGCATAGATTACCTGGTGAGGGAATGTATCTCTGCCAGAGAGGCAGAGACTGCCTTAAGAGCCCACACTGCCGCAAAAGACGGGGAGAACGAGGCTCCTGTCGCCTCATATACAGACTTGGCCAGAAGGTCAACCTGGCGGTCAGTGGGATCCTTAAGAGAAGTGCCATCAGCCACAGCTACGACTGTGCGGGCTGAGATTCTGGACACTGGAGGGTCTACCTTTGGAGACTGGGCCCATTCCTTAACCACCTCTGGTGGAAAAGGAAAACGGTCATCAGAAGTACGCTTCGGAAAACGTTTGTCAGGACAGGCCCTGGGCTTGGTAACAGTGGTCCGAAAACTGGAGTGGTTAAAAAACATACTCTTAGCTCTCTTAGGTGAGGTAAACTGGTGTATCTCTACCAGAGAGGCTTGTTCCTCTGACTCTGGTGGATTGAGGTTCAGTACGGAGTTAATGGATGCAATCAAGTCACTAACATCCGCATCACCCTCAGACACGTCAATGGGGTACATAGAAGCAGCGTCTGAGCCCACAGTAAACGAATCCTCCTCGCCCTGCACCTCGGCTCGTGAATCAGAGCCGTGGGACGAGGAAGGAGAAGGGACCCTGCGTCTCCGTTTAGGGGGACGGGGTCCTAGGACATGCTCTGAGAGCTCTGCAGAACTCGGAGCAGCAGAGGCACCCTGAGAAGAGGGCTGATGCATGGTCAGCAGTGTCCGGGACAGCTGCCCCATGGAGTCGGCAAAAGACTGGGAAATAGCTTGGGAAAAGGATGCTACCCAAGCCGGGGGTTCAGCCACCGGGGCCGGAGCAGCCGGAGGGACCCCTGAGGAGGCTCCAGGCTGAGACACAACCATGTTAGCACAGGCATCACAATGTGGGTATGTGCTTGGCTCTGGCAGAATGCGCTTACATGCAGTGCATATAGCGTACATGTTTGCAGCCTTGCTCCGGGTGACAGACATGCTGCTGAGGTGGAAGCTCTGCAGCAAGAATACACTCCTGTAGAATGCCCTGAGAGTGTATAATAAAAAGCCCACAACCAGAGGTTGTGGCTTACCAGACCGCTGTATGTGTGCCCTCCGGATTCCACAGCTCAGAGCCCCAGTGAAGCGTCAGCCTTCCTAAACAGCAGCAGCTGCAGCATCCAGCGCCGTCCAGTGTAAGAACGCTGACAAAATGGCGCTGGAAGGAGGAGGGGGGGCGGGTATTAGCCCAAGAGCGGGAAAACGGAGGGCCAGGAAGAGATACAGGGGAGGGAACATCTCCCCAGAGAGGAGTGCCCTCCCCTCTGCTGGCCGGCCGGTGGGCGGCGCCATGCTATGCATCTGTATGCATGACATGCAGAGGAGATGAAACCGAAACTAGGCCCAAACAGAAGCCGGGGCCTAGATTTTAACATGCGGCCGACGAGCAGGCACCTTCGGCGCGGTTCTCAGGGGAAACCCCCAGAACCGGCCGGAATTTACAGTAAACATAAAAAAACATACTTTCCCCCTAATAAAAGTACCCGGGACCCCTGAAAAACGTCTCAATACTTAGCTTTGAGACGCAGGGCCAGTCCCTGAGGGGGGTTAAACGCTCCTTCCAGCAGGAACCAGACAGGGCTGCGGATGGAGACCGGTCTTCTGCAAGCAGAGAGGACCGTGACGGCTCCCACTTCAACCCAGAGCCTCTCAGAGGATGTGAAGGAGCGCGGCATGTGAAGGCTCCAGCCTTGTAAAGTCAACCTTAACAGCACCGCCGACACAGTGGGGTGAGAAGGGACATGCCGGGAGTCCAGACTGGACCCGCTTTTCTTCCAAATCTTTAAAATCAAAAAATAAAAATGAAAAAATCAGAGAATGCATGTGTGTGTGTGACCTCCTGAAACACAAAGCATTGAACTGGTTAGATTGTCATCCAGGGGGTGTATATAGCCCGGAGGGAGGAGATACACGTTTGAGTGTAGTACTTTGTGTGTCCTCCGGAGGCAGAAGCTATACACCCATAGTTTGGGTCTCCCATAAGGAACGATGAAGAAATACTTTTTCTAAAGATCTCTTTATCTATGCTAGTTTATACAGGGACAGTTAGGCAGGGATTAGCAATATGCACCCAGAACTGCTCATGGTTCCCGGGTGCATAATGCACCTCACAGGTTCCCTTTAAAGCTTTTAGACCAACCTGGATTAAAAAGCTTTGAAAAGTTGAATCCAGCTGCAACAAAGTAGGCAAAGCGTGGGTAAGAGGGGGTATGGCGACTGCCACTTGTCACGCTCATGATGAGCAGCAGCATTCATTAAGCCACAAATCATACTCCAGCAGAGACTAGAATAGGATTTGTGGGGAGGAACACACCACGTTTCCTCATAAACCAGAAACACCTGACTCCAGCACATCTCATCACCAAGATAAGATTGGCGTGAACTACACTGCTCATCATGTGTATTATTCTATGATGGTTTTTTTAATGCATTGAATTGAAAATAAAAAATACAATTTAGCAAAAAGACTATTAAAAATAAACCTTATGTTTGTGCTTATAGAGGCCAATGTGACAGGTTCACTTTAAGGCATTTCACCAGGGTTCTCCTGAATGTTCTATGAGATTTCTGACTGAAAGGGAATCTATCACCAGGTTTTTGCTACCCCATCTGAGAGCAGCATAATGTAGAGACAGAGACCCTGATTCCAGTGATGTGTTACTTAAGGAGCTGTTTGCTGCCATTTTAATAAAATCGCTGTTTTCTCTGCGGCAGATCTAGCAGTTATACAGAGCTCATGATCATGAATATGCTGGACTACCTAGCAGCATGCCAAGTAGTCCTCTAATAATAATAATCTACTTCTGATTAAACAGTGATTTTATCAAAACTTCACTAAGCAGTCCAGTAAGTGACACATCACTGGAATCAGGATCTCTGCTCTACATTAAGCTGCTCTCAGATTAGGTGGCAAAAACCTGGTGACAGATTCCCTTTAAAGGAGTTTTACCACAAACAAAGTTCATTTTAATCAATAGATCTTGGAGTAATAATAATTTCCATTGAAGGGCGTACTCACTTTTGTGATATACTGTAAAGTAAAACTATAAGCTATGCTTCATTTTCCACTTATGAGCTGCCCCCCTGAAAAATAGTTGAAATCTATCTTGATCAAGTATATGGAAGTATCAGGTTAGGCTGGTTTCACACTACGTCTTTTTAACATCCGTTGAAAACGTTATTTTAGCGGAAGTACGGATCCAGTGCAAATGCGTTTTCATTTCAATGCATTTGCAATGGACTCGCGTTAACATCCGTTCACCTGCGTTTGCGTGCGTTATAGTGAGGATCCAGTGACTTGCAGTTTTTTAACATGTTTCAAAAACGCTACTTGTAGCGTTTTTGAGCTGCTTCCAAATACTGCAAATTGCTGGATCCTGACTAAACAGCACGCAAACGCAGGTGAACGCTGGCATGCTGATAGACAGGATCCTGCTTTTGTACTGAGCATGCCCAGAAAGTACTGAGCATGCCCAGAACCAGTCTCGCGTGATCTGTCTCTCTCTCCTCCTCCCTCCCTCTCCCCCTCTCTCTCTATCTCTGTCTTTCCCCCTTCCTCTCTCTCCCACCTGAGAGCTGCGGACACTCGTAACCAAGGTAAATATCGCGTAACCACTTCTCTTAGTTACCCGATGTTTACGTTGGTTACGTGTGCAGGCAGCCCTGCTCCTAGCAGCTGCAGACACTCGTAACCAAGATAAATATCGGGTATCCAAGGCCGATGTTTACCTTGGTTACCAGCGTCTGCAGCTGTCAGAAGCCGGCTCCCAGTCTAGTTCCCCTCACTCCCGATCACATGACTCCAATGCCCGCCCCTAAACATCCAGTGCAGAATCCTGCAAAATAACAGATGCGTTTGCATACGTTATTTGCTGTAAAAGCAGGATCCGTATTTCCGCTAAAATAACGTTAAGGACGGATGTTAAATAAACGTAGTGTGAAACCAGCCTTACAGATTATATTACTGTCTATGATGAGGGGAGGAGCATGCATAGTGAGATTATACTACAGAGGTGGACTATAAGGCTATGTGCGCACGTTGCGTATTTGCATGCAGTTACGCTGCGATCTGCACCGCACGCAGCGTAACTGCATGCGTCCTGCGTCCCCTGCATAATCTATGAAGATTATGCAGGAGACGTGCGCACGTGGCGTATTAGAGCGCAGCGCTTCGGCTGCTACCCGAAGCGTGCGTTCTAAGAAGAGACATGTCACTACTTTCCTGCGCTTTGCCTGCATCACCCGCTCTGTCTATGGGAGGGGCTGCAGGCAGAGCGCATGGAATCGGCTTTTTTTTCCATTACGGACTCTTTCTGCAGCGATTTGAAGCGCACGTGTGCTGTTCAAATCGCTGCAGAAATTTCTGTAGGGACAGTACGCAACGTGCGCACATAGCCTTAGTCTCCTTACACCAGCATGTTACTCCATGAGGTGAAATGTTTCCCCTTTACACTCACAGAGGTGGAAAAACACACAAGCAGCTTTCTAGTAAGGGTTTCAGTGCATCTCAGAGCTGAATTCATAGATCTGTTCAGTAATGATGTAGGTATATCGTCCTCCAGGCTGCAGATACGCCTGTGTGTACACTACACGGAGACAGGAAAGACTACCTCACTGTCTGTGAGTGCATTGCCAGAGACACCACAGCAGCTGGTCTTCACGCACTAGGTTAGAGACAACTGAAATGTAGAGATCAAGTCAAATAATGGCCAGAAATAGTGTTGTTCCTCATCTACAAACGTAGCAAAATATTTCATGAAGAAGTTTTCAGAAGATCACAATTTCTGACCCACAGGCCACATGAATCAGAGACCGACTGTATTATTTCCGCCATGTACTGATTTTTTTTTCTTCTGGCTTTCAGAGAAAACATACTTTGAAAATGTGGCCAGGGGACTATGCGCATCGGATGACTAGTCCTGAAGCAGGTCCCTAGTGGCTTCTACTTGGGCTCCTTCCATGACTGACAGGTCAATCCCTATGTTTCCATCGGGAAGACCTGTCATGGGTGGGGAGAAGCCACTAGGAACCCATCTCTAGGCTAGTCATAGTCCCTGGTTCATGCTGCGTGGTGTTCAGACAGCATGCATCAGCTGACAGGTTCCCTTATGATTTGTTGTAACTAGAAGCCATACATTTTTTTTATGTTGATTTTAATGGGGACCATAAAACCGGAACTAATTTAAGTTTTCATTACAAAAACTGTAACGTACAAGTTCATTTTGCAGCCGTAAATACTAATATGGATGGTTTATCTAAACGACAAATTGCCAAACAAAGTAGAGATATGTCTTACATTAGCTACAGAAACACTAAACAATTCATAGTCAACAAAGAGATGAAAAAGATAATAATTACCAGGAGGTATAAAAATAAAGAGATTGTTTCTAAAGTGATTTCATAACTGCAACAAATACGGAAATTAATTGCTCTGCCTTTAAAAATTAAAATAGAAACGGAAGAGAAACAACAGCAATAAAAAAGAAAAATCAAGAAACACAAATCATTAAATTGGGCAGGATCATCAGAACTGAAAATTTCTTGTTTGCAAACAACTGAGAAAAATAATGAGAAATAAAAAAAAATGACTCATTTTCAGCTGGTTATCAATTTCTTACAACGACATGGAGAGAGCATCAATGACATCAAGTTGTGAACATCTGACTGAGGAATAGTCTGTGGACTGGCACCGGACTGAGGGATAGCCTGTGGACTGGCACCGGACTGAGGAATAGTCTGTGGACTGGCACCGGACTGAGGAATAGTCTGTGGACTGGCACCGGACTGAGGAATAGCCTGTGGACTGGCACCGGACTGAGGGATAGCCTGTGGACTGGCACCGGACTGAGGAATAGCCTGTGGACTGGCACCGGACTGAGGAATAGCCTGTGGACTGGCACCGAACTGAGGAATAGCCTGTGGACTGGCACCGGACTGAGGAATAGCCTGTGGACTGGCACCGGACTGAGGAATAGTCTGTGGACTGGCACCGGACTGAGGAATAGTCTGTGGACTGGCACCGGACTGAGGAATAGCCTGTGGACTGACACCGGACTGAGGGATAGCCTGTTGACTGGCACCGGACTGAGGAATAATCTGTGGACTGGCACCGGACTGAGGGATAGCCTGTGGACTGGCACCGGACTGAGGCGTAGTCTGTGGACTGACACCGGACTGAGGAATAGTCTGTGGACTGGCACCGGACTGAGGCGTAGTCTGTGGATTGGCACCGGACTGAGGAATAGCCTGTGGACTGGCACCAGACTGAGGAATAGTCTGTGGATTGGCACCGGACTGAGGAATAGTCTGTGGATTGGCACCGGACTGAGGAATAGTCTGTGGATTGGCACCGGACTGAGGAATAGTCTGTGGATTGGCACCGGACTGAGGAATAGTCTGTGGATTGGCACCGGACTGAGGAATAGTCTGTGGATTGGCACCGGACTGAGGAATAGCCTGTGGACTGGCACCGGACTGAGGAATAGTCTGTGGATTGGCATCGGACTGAGGAATAGCCTGTGGACTGGCACCAGACTGAGGAATAGTCTGTGGATTGGCACCGGACTGAGGAATAGTCTGTGGATTGGCACCGGACTGAGGAATAGTCTGTGGATTGGCACCGGACTGAGGAATAGTCTGTGGATTGGCACCGGACTGAGGAATAGTCTGTGGATTGGCACCGGACTGAGGAATAGTCTGTGGATTGGCACCGGACTGAGGAATAGCCTGTGGACTGGCACCAGACTGAGGAATAGTCTGTGGATCGCCACCGGACTGAGGAATATACATAGGTTCTGCAAGTTCAGTTACCAGAATGAATGCAGAATTAATGCTGCATGGCTCAATTCAGTCAGGAAAAAGACAAACATGTGCATGAGATTTCTGAAATCTCAGCTTCTGCAGGTACTGTAAAACGTAGCCTAAAGATGTTTTCTCACAATAAGTCTTGTGAGTACATGAAGAATAACAGCATTTAGGCTACTAGATTTCCTTTTGCAGCCTATACTCATTACACACTATAGCAGCTTCTCTTTTTGTGTCTCTGATTTTCTCCTTCTCTAGCTAATTACCTCAACCCTCTCTATAGCCTTGTATAGGCAGCAACTGTAATCTGATCCCTAAGTGAAGATCAACCACTGTGAAGATCAACCTCTGTCAGGGCCAACCTCTGTCAGGGCCAACCTCTGTCAGGGCCAACCTCTGTCAGGGCCAACCTCTGTCAGGGCCAACCTCTGTCAGGGCCAACCTCTGTCAGGGCCAACCTCTGTCAGGGCCAACCTCTGTCAGGGCCAACCTCTGTCAGGGCCAACCTCTGTCAGGGCCAACCTCTGTGAACCTGATAGCTAATTCATGCTGCCCATGGCTTGGGCTGCATGTATTAGGTACTAGCTTCTCTCTGCCCACTGCCGTGGGTTGACAGGTCTCTTCCTATGTGTACATGTAGACAGAGGTCTGTCAAAGTAAGCTAAAGCAGTTTGGTCCCTGGTGGCTACTATAGTATGGTTTTCTCTAAATTGCTGCAGCACATTAGGGTCAAACATACCTGACCATGCTGCCTGTGGGATAGTCAGCATGTATCTCATCTATCAGGTTTTCTTTAAAGCACCACTCCAGTGTTCGTTTTGTTTTTTCAGTGCTGAAGTGATGCTCTAAATTTAAAGTCTCCTGTCATATAATCACCTTCCAATGGCTTCACCTTTACCAACGCCGCTCCGGTCCCGATAAGCTATCTTGTGATAGTAAGTTTTGACCAGCCGAAAGTCAGAAGTTACATCACAAACTCTCAATGCAAGTCTACGAGAGCCAGAATGAGGCTCTCATAGAAATCTATTAAGTTGCGACAATCCGAGTGCTCCATGAAACACTAGAACTACAGGCAGGACACAAATCGCCGGAGACCAATTGGAGAGGCAAATTTAAAAACTGAAGCCTCTGGTTGGTGAGGGTATAACAGAGGTCAGAAGACTTATATTTAAGGCGCCACTCCAAGTGTGCAATGAAAAAAAGAACACAGCTAGAGTGGCGCTTTAAGACACTTAACAAAATCAATTAAACAATAGTTGAATAAGAAAGCAGGGCACCATATGACCATAGATTTCATCTTCTGGCAGATGCGTTTTGAACCCTTGAAAGCAATGGAGCACTGGACCTCTTCATCTTCACCCGCAGTTTACTGAGGCGTGAAAGAGGAGCAGGCACACAATTGAAAAAAGCAGACTTTGAGTAGGTCATGTACTCATTTGTTTAAGGATCACAAGTGGATGGATCCAAAGTTCTGATTTCTATTATTGGATCTAGCAACATTGAGTAGTCTGAGCACAAACTGGAGTACAGCCTACTCCTGGTCTCCTTTAAAGGGAACCTGTCACCGGATGTTTATAATACTCACCTAACGGTCGGTGCGGTGCAGACTGGTCGGATGGGCGTCTCCATTCTCCGGGTCTGTGTATCCTCTTTCGGCCATCTTTGTCCTTCTTTTGAAGCTAGTGTGGATGATTTGTTCTATGTCATACACACAAGCCGACATTGAGGTCAAACGCAGGCACTTTGATCTGTCCTCAGCAGAGCAGATGAAAGTATTGTAGTGCGCCTGCGCGGGACCTCAATGTCAGCTAGCGTAGATAACATAGAATGCGTCATCCACACTAGCTTCAGAAGAAAGACAAAGATGGCCGAAAGAGGAGGCGCGGACTCGGAGAACAGAGATGCCCATCCGACCAGTCTGCACCGCACCGACCGTTAGGTGAGTATTATAAACATTCGGTGACACCTTCCCTTTACAAAAGCAGCAGAATTCCATTGACAGTAACTGACCTTTTCAGCAAACTGTCCCCTCTCCCTCCATTGTGCCATTAGATTTAAACAATTATACACATATATATGAAATTCAGCAACAGATCGGTGACTTACGTTTGTGAGTGGAGAATGCGAGAACATAGAAAAGCCTTCAAAGATGTATTCATGGTCGTCGTACTCTATAACAGTTGGCCGGTCAGTCTGCAATAAAAGGCAGAAAACGTCAGATTGTGATAAAGCCATTTTGTGGTCTTTGGTGTTCATTACTCAGGGTGTCTGAGAAGTGACACTTCCTTGGCAAGACTCTGTCTAAGTGGAAAGGTAAAGAAGTAGAAAACATGTTAATCAGTTGCTTCCAGCGCACAATGTTTATGCTTAATGCATCCATAAAAGTATCAGGCGTTCTTCCAGGTGATCTGGATGCCCAGACTTTGGGCCAAGGATCAAGAGAAAGGAGCAAGTGACCGTCAGAATCTTCTAATGTGGAGTCCGTCTGCTGCCAACGTCTGCCTCCAGGCAGCAGAAAGGTTAATTAAGGAGCAGCAACAGCAAAATCAAACCTTGTCCACAAATTCCAATTTCGCTTCAACCTGCACTCTATATATCAGCAAACCATTAGTAGGGACGGGCGAATAAATTAGTGCGCAAACAAAACAGGAGATAATTGGGAAAGTTCATTTCAGTTGCCAATTTGCAGACAACACACAAATCAACACGAAGAGAAAAAATAAAGGCAGGGCGGAATTCATCAATCTCTTTTTATGCTCACTCAAGAAACCTGTTAAATTTTGCACTGAACGTGGGGAATTTAACTCCATTGATGCATGCAAAAAAATACTCCGTGTAGCTCATAATTCACAATAGGATTGAGCATCAGAAGCCAAAGTCAGGAGGAAAAGCCTTTCCACTGCATCAGCAACTAAATAAAACCCTGAAGACATCGCAGTGTTGCCGCTGTGTGGGAGGGAAGCCATAACTCTCAGCGCTTGATTACATTTATATTGGGGAATATGAGGTAAAGACATCCATTACCCTGGAAGCATCGGAGGCCTTAAACACGGCGCACACTGTCCCGGCCGTCGCTCTGCATTCAAATACAGGACGGCGGCTGAAATGTCACTGGATCCCTCGCAGACTCCTACATTATTATATACCACTTAGAATACAGACAGGGACCAGTCCATCCATTAGCATATCTATAGGGCACAATAATGTCTAGAGCAGACACCTATTATATAGGACTGGAAGTAAGTAGTCCATTTTCTTAATAGGATTCGATCATCATTTTTCTCTCCTATGAAATTAATATGAAGACATTGCCGGTCCGCTAAGCAATACTAATGGCTACCAGCTTCCAAGGTGATCTATGGAGGATGCGTGCCAAGAAGAATGGATTTCAGTGTAGAAAACAGCCCTGTCATATGTAGCTTACTAGTCAATTAAAGGGTTATTCCCATCCTCATAGATGGGTATTGTTGGATAGGGCTTGTAAAAACAACCACTTTTGCAGTTTACTAAAAAAAAAAAAAAAATGCTGCCATTCTTGAGATATCAACACTTGTGTTTTGTTTAGTGCTCATTGCTTAGGTGTCCGGCCACCACTGCTGTCTAGGACTGGTGGCCGAACGTGCACAGTGCTTACAAGCTTTTTTTATTGCTTTAAAGCTGGCGGGATATTTGGAGCACACTGTTATTTAATCATACCAATCAGCTTCAGTAAAGAAAGAAATTCAGCTCACCCGATCCACGTGGAGAATTGAATGAGGGACAGGTGCACGGAAGATATGCCGGCCGGGCTGAAGAATCCAAGCAGAGGAAAAGAATTGCCAGCACCCACGTCCAGATAATATAATACAAAAAAGTTCTCTTTATTGGATATGCATTAAAATTACAGGAGTCACATGCAGAGCATAAAAATGCCCTTGGAGATGTGGGGTATGGTAGGTGGTACGCGTTTTGAGCGTGCACCGCTCTTAGTCCCAATCCAATCCATTGGGTGCTGGAAATTCTTTTCCTCTGCTTGGATCAATCCGCTTCAGTGTAGTGTTCACAAGCTAAACAGCAGAAGTGGTTGGTTGCCAAGGCAACAAGCCGTAAACAAAAAGAAAAAGTGTTCTCAAAAACAGCTAAACATTTTAATAAATACTACATTGCAAATGTGGTGCTTTCTTCAAGCACAATCCAACAGCAACCATCTATATGGATATGGGATTAACCCTTTAAATGACAAGCATAATTACTTACTTGTCCTGTTATCTGTTGAAGAACCAATTAACAAATCCTAAAATGTATCTGTAAATTAAATAAAAAAAGGTTTTTTTTATAAACAATTAATGACCACCACCCCCTGCTGTGCAGCATCATTATGCTATAGTCCCAGAAGCCCAGAGGACATCACATAGCAGTGAAACCTGTTGGAGGGTTCTATGGAATGCAGTAAAGTCCATTAGTTGTATCAGCTGGGTGACTCAAATGCAATGTACAGTCTGCTCAGGCAGTGCGTCTATACTTCATCTGAATTGAACTGTGTGAGAAATTTATTACAGCACTAAGACCGCATGATAAAGCTTCAAAGTGTGTTTGATCACAGCCAGATGGCCAAATAAGGCTGCTTTCACACATCCGGCTTGAGCTGTGCGGCTCAATCCGGCTGTGCAAGCTATGCAACGGATGCGGTGAAAACACCGCATCCTTTGCATAAGTTTTTCCCTTGCGGCCCGTCCGGTTTTTGCCGCTTGCGGCATGCTACTGAGCATGCGCAGTGGCAAAAACCGCATGCGGCGGCCGGATGCGGTTTTTGACGCATCGCGCCGCATCCGGCCGCCATAGGCATGCATTGAAAAATGCGCCGCATCGGCCGAATGCGGCGCGATGCGGTTTTTTTTTGCCGCACGAAAAAACGTGCTAGGCAACGTTCCATCCGGCCGCCGCATCGGCTAAATCTGCCGCATGCGGCAAAAAACGGATGGAACGCAAGGCCATGCGGCACAATGCGGCACTAATTAAAGTCTATGCAGAAAAAACGCAACCGGCAGCAAAAAAAACCGGTTGCGATTTTCCTGCAAAGTGCCGGAGTGTGCCGCATTGCAGAAACCGGAGGTGTGAAAGCAGCCTAACCCGGAAAGTAACAAAGATATACTGGCTAATATAACTGGATAGGCAAGTCTCTGTCTTGAAAAACGGGAGACAATGCTGCCTATATTTTAATCACTTTTCCTAGCTTGAGCAATTAATTGTGAAATAATCATATTAATAAATTATATAAGTTATATTTTATAAAAAATGTTTTGACATTGCCAATTTGAAAAAAGCTAGTCTTAAATAACGACTCATTAATTATCGGTTCACCATAGGCTGACATTGTTCGATGGGCTGCACCAGTGTCACAGATTTGTCACGGCCTGTCATGGAGGTGTCACGGCTGGATGACAATCCAGTGGCAGCGAGTGCTAGAAGATTCCAGAGATTACAATACGTGTTGTTATCTGACAGCTCCCAGTTTCTGCAGCCAGCGGACTCTATGACCCATAGGAACTGTCAGTTTTTCCTATCAGTTGTCAGCCTCTGACTTCCTTTATAAACCTCATTCGAGGGTGGTTTGGGTGCAGTTTATAGTTGTTCCTGACTGTGGTCTGCAGCAGTCGTCTCCTCTTGTTATTCCAAAGACCTCTGTGGTAGCTGCTCCTAAAATAAGTGTTTGACTTTTGCTATCTAGCTGGGCTCAGGTGATAGCATTTGTGCTTCCCCTGTACTGTTTCCTTTATTCTCCCTTAGCATTAGTGGTGTTGACAAACACTCATACCCTCCATCCTTACTTAGGGCCCAGATCAGGGTTTGCCTAGTGTGAGGTATTCCTGCTTGGCGACAGGTGCAGAATCTGTATATAGTTGGTGAGGTAAGTGAAGGTGAGCTGCAAGATGTTGTTTTCAGGGGTCACCACTTCCCCCTTTCCCTAGCGATAGTACAATACAAAGAGAATGGAATGCCCTATGTGACCAGTATAGCTTCTATCCTCGGCTGTGACAACCAGTTTTTTAGGAGCATGACACATTAGCCTGATTCTTGATGGAGTGCCTTAGAAATGTATGCTATGTTTATCCAATTAACTCACCTATAAACACAGACTGAAGGCAGCTACAATGTTAACAATGATATACATAGGGAGTTATCACAACTAAAATGTGAGAAATAAGGAGCAGTTGCCACAGTGATCAGTGAGATTCCAGATTCTCTTTGGGAATGCAGTGGCGTAAATTAGCGAGAATGGGTGAGAAACCAGAACATTACGAGCAGTCATACGATCATAGAGCGGCAGGCTCAGGGTTTGGGCCTGTAATCAAAATCTAATGGCAGGATTTGGAGATTAAGATTTTTCACTTTTTTAAGAAGACGAAGTAGATCTTCCACCAGACTGCACAATGCAAATTGCATTCATTAATATCTACTTTAGACCTGATGTACGTTGAAAATTCAAGCCAGAATGGGTGTATAATCCTTTTTTAAAGTTTTTCCCAGCATTAAAAATAGCATTAATCCAAAAATGGAAATTCTAAATAAGTACAACAGCCTCATTAGGTCTCAAATCTACTTAACAATGTAAGCAGTTTGTATTATGACATTTCGGGAAACAATTTTATTTAGAATTGTGACTTCTGGCAGGTGTTTTTTAAAGGGAACCTATTCAGTTCCCAAACGGTTTCAAACCTCCCCTTCTAGAGTTCATATTCACAATTCTCTATTTCTATAAAGCTTTTTAATGTGCCACATTAACATGTTTGTCTTTCAAAAATGAACTTTTATTTTGGAGGGTAGGCATATGCAGATGAATCAGGATAAGTTTGGTAGGCGTCACTTCCATCAGACCCGTCCTACAGCTAATAACTAATGATGAGTGAGCACTACCATGCTCAGGTGCTCGGTACTTGTAATGAGCAATTGGATGCTCGGATGGGGGCGACTCATGTACCCGAGAATAACAGAAGTCAATGGGGAACATTAACATTTGTTCCGGAAGTTTGCCAAGAAAAATGCTCAAGTTCACCATTGACTTCCATTATTCTCAGGTACTTGAGTTGCCCCCATCTGAGCATCCAACCATGGGCGTACCCAGCGAGGGGCAGGGGGGGGGGCACGCACCTATTATGACCTGTCTCTGTCAGGTAGCGGGTGCGTCAGGCAGTGCAGGTGGTGAGGAGAGGACAGGGCGGCATGGTGCATCGGCACCCGCCACCCACTAGTACCGCAGGACAG
This sequence comes from Anomaloglossus baeobatrachus, assembly GCF_048569485.1. NCBI lineage: Eukaryota > Metazoa > Chordata > Amphibia > Anura > Aromobatidae > Anomaloglossus > Anomaloglossus baeobatrachus. Next base: position 265,487,640 of record NC_134358.1, on the reverse strand, counting down.
GCTGAACGCTACTCCCGCAACCGCTCCTATAGGAGCTGTAAAATCCCGTCCTCAGTGCTTGCCGGTCGCTCTGCACTGCAAATCAGCACAGCGGAGACTGGACTGCAGTGAGGACATTGACATCATCCCTCTGCGCCCTGCTGTGTCGAGTCCTACAGTGCAGAGCGGCCGGCACAGTCACAATCTGGGGAGACTGCTGGGAGGCTGAGCTGCTGCCACAAGTAAAAAGAAAGGTAAATATTAAATCAGACAGTCTGGGGGTCTGGGGAGCTGTTGTATATGATGGGGGGGCTGAATATGGGAGCCCTATGGGGGGGCTTATATAAGATACAGCCATCATAGGGCTCCTATCATGTGAGCCCTATGGAGGGGCTGTATATAAGATGGCAGCCCTATGGGGGGCTGTATATGAGATGTATATGAGAGACAGCTACTGTTGAACGATCTTTTAGTACCCTTTGAAGGGTAAAGACCTGGCTCAGAAGTACAATGGGAGAGGACAGACTGACTGGGTTGTGCTTGATGAGCATCCATCGGAAATTCTTCAAGGAAAATCAGGACTGGATTGAAACAAAAGTTTTGAACAAGTTTTCTTCAAACCCAAGAAAAATTTTATTAGTATAAGACATGTAATCAGGATCAAAGTCTAAATTTATTTGCAAGCAAATAATTGTAATAGCTAATACAGCACTGCTAGAATTACATTTAATTCTCTTAAAATTTTCGTTTCATTCACCTTTTCGTTCTAGTATTTTACAACCTGAAAGACCGTGGCTTGCCCCCGCCCCTCCCCTAGTTTTGATCCTGGGTACGCCCATGCATCCAACTGCTCTTAACGAGTACTGATCACCCAACCATGGTAGTGCTTGCTCATCCCTATTAATAGAGCGTCCATGGCAGTGACGGACAGCTTCCATACAAAGGCCATTATGATATGACCACTGCCCCAGTTGGGCCATAATGGGAATAGTATGCAATATATCAGTCACATCTAGTACAGATTCCCTCTGAATCCCACAGAAAATTATTATGGCCTTCTATATCAGACTACAAATGAACAGAGGTTTTATCCCCATGAAGCATTGTCTCTAAAGGGTATTCCTTGGTACATAGATAAGCCAACAGATCATTTGCGCCAGTATATAGGGCCACTTTAAAGCCTCCGTGTACCATGTGATCTGCTGTGAGCACAAGTCATAACTGGAGATTTGAAACATAAAGAGCTGTCACGCTTGCCAGGTGTAGCAAGCGTGGCAGGGGGCGTTCTGACCTACGTCCGTCTGACGCACAACAAAAAAACACAACAAAAGGGGGCACCAGGGACACAATAACAGCGGGAGGCCATGGAATTAGTGAGAGGGGTAGTTCGGACACCTCCTATCCTCACCTGCAGCTGTCCCTGCTCTCCTAGCCAGTCCTTATATGGTCTCCACAACTGTTGTCGACCAGGAACCTGAGACCCTCAGAAGACCCTATAAATGCTCTGACTAGTGAAGGGAAGGTGGGGTTCACTAGACCTCACCGCTGCACTACCAAGACACAAGGTAAGTAAAGACAAACAGGGGGGAAAGAGCAACCAAAAGGATAAAGCCTGAGAATAGGAAACTTCAACAGAATAACCTTCCTCCAAGGCGGCCAGAGACCAAATGACTTTGTATTTTCAGTAGGGATTGTGGGGTAACACCACTATTTAAACCTGAAGGGTGTGACTACAAAGTACGTGCAGCTGGAAAAGTTGCTAGAGAAAAACTGACATTTAACCAGTTCAGTACTAAGAGATACAAAACCCATTTAAATGTAGAGAGCCAGGTGAGAGGCTCCAGTCCAAAAGCGGGCAGTGGTCTCTAAAAACTGAGAGGCAAACGTGACAAGAGCGATCATGACTATCAGATTTTTTTCTTACTTGTAGTTCTGTTCACTTATGGAGGAAAATTTTCCATCTAAATTCGGAGGCGGAAAATCTGCAGTACAGCGGCAAAGTGAATGCGATTTCATCTAAGCCCATCCCCATGTCAGGGACAAAAATCAGAAAATTCACAGCAAGTCAATTTACTGTATGCTGCAAATTTTACTGCAGATTTCATCCTTTGCAATGCACATGGTGAAAGCCACAGAAAACAGGCAGCAAATTCAGACAGTGATACCTTAGGTAAAATCAGCAGCAAATCTGCACATATGAATGTTTCCAGAGACCGGTTACGGTGGAAAAATACTAAAAACAGGGAAAGGTTTCACAACTAACAACTTTGGAAATACTTACTAAGAAGTTTGTCGGTGGAGACACTGTGATCCTGTAGTGGAAGAGCCGTCCCGCGTTGTTTGTCATAGGACGGCATGATTTCATAAACTGCCAGAAACAACAAGAGAAAGTCACCATTTGCCAAGAAACTAATGCACAACAACGCCATGACAGCATAGCAGAACACATGGCTATTTCTCCGCATAATGAGGAAAAGGCATAATCTGCCTTTAGTAAGTCTTTGCATAACATTTCTGTACTTTCAAAGTCTTAAGTCTGTATACAAAAATATGATAATCAGCCGCGCACCTACTCTTAATTCCCTTCTTAGATCTTAAGGCACTTGGGACACATTTTTTTAAAACCGGGGGTTTGGATTAAAACCCACGGTAAAATAGACTGCCGCAGCTCGTTGCCATGGAAAGTGCTGCTATAATGTGTCACTCTCGTACAGCTAGAGGGGGGCAGTATTACCAGTGTTGTAACGTTCACAGGAATATGCGAAGGTGCATCTGAGAAATAAAAATCATTTTTTTGGCTACGAGTATTTCTCCCCCCCAAATGATTCACATTAGCTTTCTGGATTTACATATTTATCAGCAATTTGTCATTAAAAAAGCTGAATATTTTAAAGCTCAAGCTGCTATTGATGTTTCAAGTTTCCCATGTAAATTTACTACTTATTAGTGAAATATTCATTGTGCCGGTGCTGAAAACAGCCACCGAGATCCGGCAATAGGCCTGTCTAGATTATGGGCGCACAGGGAGGATTTAACATGGAAGATGCTTTTTATGTATGAAAAGAGAGGACACAGATACTGAACTGTGTCAAGGGCTTTATTGAAAGAGTATGGGATCCAAGAATTGAGATAATAGCGCTCTCAAGTCTCTTCAGCATATTTCAAGCACCTACTTACGAGGCAAGCAAGGTACTTGTTCAATTCCCTGCAAAGGGCCGGACTGACCTAGAATTAAGAAGGCAGAGAATACACATTGCTGACAATTCGGTCTGTTCACATCATGGTTGGCTTCCCTACTGTAAAATTTTTTATTTAAAGTCATTAGCTTTGTATTGCCAAAACTATGGACAGCATGAAGCAGAACTTGACCGCTGCTCCTGGCCCTGACACCGGCGATTCCTTCCAGTGCGTAGTGTGTGCAATGTCAGGATTCAATAGCCTGCAGTGGCACACAGTGAATCCAGACTTATGGATTTAGACCAGACAACCCCTTTAAACTATATTTTGACTGTACTAAAAGGCACAGTGCTTCAGAGTAAAACATACTGGGCTATAATTGTGCACTAACATAGGTACAGGCAGCATGACTAATGACAGGTCCATCCCCTTTAATTTGGAAAAGGATCAGGACCAGGAGCATAGATTTAATGTGATGTCTCATGTTTCAGAGAGCCCTCCATTTGCAAAGCTTCCAAAAGGATCTTGATTTTCAGAAAAGATCATTTTAATTGTAGAATATAGCCCAAGAGAAAAGGATAGTATAAGTTAAAGGGAATCTGTCAGCAGGATTTTGCTACCTCCTCTGAGAGCAGCATAATATAGGCAAAGAGATCCTGAATCCAATGGGTATCACCAAGATTACTGCCTGCAGCTATTCAGACACAATCAAAGATTTTAGTTTTTGCCATGTAGCAGAGCTTACCAACTGCCCCACCCAGAGGAGGCTTTCAGTGTACATTTCCATAGACAGAAGCCGCTAATCACAGAAGTGGGCGAAATCAGACTTGAGCTCATGGGCTCCTGAGTCTCCTAATGATAAAGCTACTGAAGCCTACACTAACATTGCAGGTAAACAAAAACACACTTTGTGATAATAGATGCCTGGCTGTAATCTGTATGTTAGCCCTTACAGCATGCTGTCTTCAGATTACATAGCAAAAACCTGCTGACAGATTCCCTTTAAGTATCCTATAGCATCCTGCTAGACCATCACGTTTGGTGTACAGGTTAATGGGACGATTCAACTGGATAAAAAAATTGTGATGTGAACCTAAATTAAAAGGCCCCCTTCAAACGTTCAGTACTAGGTCAGTATTTTAATATTTCTAAGCCAAAACTAGGAGTGGGTGAATAATGCAGAAGTGATGACGTGTTTCTATTTTACTTTTCACTTGTGGTTTTGGTTTATAATTACTAAAGCAAAAAACTCACAAAATACTCAATGTGTACACATGGCCTACAAAATAGACTACAGCTAGAGCAGAACAGTGGAGAGGACGGAGTTAAAACCCGCTGCCATAAAGACAGGTGGAAGCTAATTACCTCTTCTCCTGGATATATGCTGTGCCGGATTCCAGTCCGCCTAGCTTTAATGCTGCACTTACATAGGGGTCCAACATTCATCTGAGAAAATGCAAATATAGAAATTACAGTCAAAATATCTTTTCACTCTGCTGCGTGTATATTTTATATTTCTATCTCCGCTACGTCCCTCGACAATAAGCTCTATCACATATAGCACTTTGGGCCCATTTAGTGAGTAGGGGAGTATCCAGTCTTTCAAGCATTACTGCGCCGTTAGGACTAAAAGATGGGAACATGAATAACATTAAAACAGTTCCATACAAATCAAGCTGTGCGACTGTCAGGCGGTAAACTTAACAATGGCTGTCGTCCCAATTCATAAGAATACAAGCAGTACAAAGCTTGCCCAAAGTTACAAGAAAGATGTATTAACAAAAATAAGAACCATAAGTACATGGCAAGTAGAGTTATTGCACATGGATTGGCCGGACCTGGTCCAGTGACCATATCGGTGTTCTTTGGCCTTTCATTTGATGGCATCTGCGGCTTCATTGTTGCGGCACATGTGACAGTTAAGCAAGAGAAGTGTTGCGGATGCTGCCAGGTAAATGGCGGTTCTCACGGCTCCCGTCCAGGGGACACCGGTTACTGATGTGGCTATAGCATTGGATTTGGTGAAATTATTGGCACTCTCTCTAATGGAAAATTTTATATTACGTGACCTTTGTAACCTATCAGGCATTTTCTTGCCTCTAAAGCCGCCATCATTATCATACTGTTCTGCACCATTACTACCTAAAGCAGAGCTTAATGGCCAGTCTGGCTTGGTTAGTGTCCCTGTAGAGCGGGTATATATCAATCAAGCTCTGCCATCAGGGACATCAATCATCCAGAGTAGATGGGATCAGGGGCCAGCCAGCTTGATTCTTCAGCAGTCTGCACCTCCTTGACTGCAGGCTGGTACTCTGCATGCGATAAGCTAGCTCTTGCACTATTAGGAACTGTTTTAGGCCTGAAACACACATCCGTGAAACACGTGCGTGTTTGGTCCGTTTCCGTGTATACTGGAGACACGGCCAAACGTGCACCAATGTTATTGTATGATAAAAGCTCCACGTGCGTTTTTGATGCATGTCCGTTTGTCCGTGTCCGTGATCCGTACCTGTGTGCGTTTTGCACGGCAGCATGTCAGTTTTCTGCACGCAACACGCAGCACGGACCCAATGAAAGTCAATGGGTCTGTGCGCACGTCCGAGTGACACGGACGCATCTCTGTTTGCTCCCTGTACGTTTTGTGCTTTTTTCATGTGATGTCGGTCTTTTTTCTTTTTCTGTTTCGTTCTCTCCCTCAGTCTGTCGGTCGGTCTCTCTGTCTTATCTGTCCCTCTAGCTGTCTGTCGGTCAGTTCCCCCCCCCCCCCTCTCATACTTACCGTTCCCCGATCTCCGACGCGGCGCTGCACGGCTGTTATAAAAACTTCGCCGGCTTTTACTATTTTGAAAAAGCCGGCCGCTCATTAATCAATCTCGTATTCCCTGCTTTACCCGCCCACCGGCGCCTGTGATTGGTTGCAGTCACACACGCCCACCACGCTGAGTGACAGGTGTCTCACTGCACCCAATCACAGCAGCCAGTGGGCGTGTCTATACTGTGCAGTAAAATAAATAAATAAATAATTTAAAAAAACGGCGTGCGGTCCCCCCCCATTTTAATACCAGCCAGATAAAGCCATACGGCTGAAGGCTGGTATTCTCAGGATGGGGAGCCCCACGTTATGGGGAGCCCCCCAGCCTAACAATATCAGTCAGCAGCCGCCCAGAATTGCCGCATACATTATATGCGACAGTTCTGGGACTGTACCCGGCTCTTCCCGATTTGCCCTGGTGCGTTGGCAAATCGGGGTAATAAGGAGTTATTGGCAGCCCATAGCTGCCACTAAATCCTAGATTAATCATGTCAGGCGTCTCCCCGAGATACTTACAAATTAATCACGGAAGGTGACATTTAAAAAACACACACACACCCGAAAAAATAATTTATTAGAAATAAAAAACACTAACAAAGTCCCTCATCACCAATTTATTAACCCCGACAAAGCCCTCCATGTCCGGCGTAATCCACGGACCACCAGCGTCGCTTCCAGCTCTGCTACATGCAGGTGACAGGAGCTGTAGAATACACCGCCGCTCCTGTCAGCTCCACGCAACAAATGAGGTGAGTAGCGCGATCAGCTGCTGTCAGTCAGGTAACTCGCGGCCACCACTGGATCCAGCGGTGGCCGCGGGTAATCTCAGTGTCAGCTCAGCTGATTGCGCTACTCACCTCATTTGTTGCGTGGAGCTGACAGGAGCGGCGGTGTATTCTGCAGCTCCTGTCACCTGCATGTAGCAGAGCTGGAAGCGACGCTGGAGGTCCATGGATTACGCCGGACATGGAGGGCTTTGTCGGGGTTAATAAATTGGTGATGAGGGACTTTGTTAGTGTATTTTATTTCTAATAAATTATTTTTTCGGGTGTGTGTGTTTTTTTTTAAATGTCACCTTCCATGATTAATCATGGAAGGAATCTCGGGGAGACGCCTGACATGATTAATCTAGGACTTATTGGCAGCTATTGGCTGCCAATAACTCCTTATTACCCCGATTTGCCAACGCACCAGGGCAAATCGGGAAGAGCCGGGTACAGTCCCAGAACTGTCGCATATAATGTATGTGGCAATTCTGGGCGGCTGCTGACCGATATTGTTAGGCTGGGGGGCTCCCCATAACGTGGGGCTCCCCATCCTGAGAATACCAGTCTTCAGCCGTATGGCTTTATCTGGCTGGTATTAAAATGGGGGGGGGGGGGGACAGCACGCCGTTTTTTTTAATTATTTATTTATTTATTTTACTGCACAGTATAGACACGCCCACCGGCTGCTGTGATTGGGTGCAGTGAGACAGCTATCACTCAGCGCGGTGGGTGTGTGTGACTGCAACCAATCACAGGCACCGGTGGGCGGGTAAAGCAGGGAATACGAGATTGATTAATGGGCGGCCGGCTTTTTCAAAATAGTAAAAGCCGGCGAAGTTTTTATAACAGCCGTGCAGCGTCGCGCCGGAGATCGGGGAACGGTAAGTATGAGAGACGGCTGCTCAATTCAGTCAGGGGATTAGCGGTCACCGGTGAGTCCTTCACGGGTGACCGCTAATCAGTACGCGGCACACAGAGAGCCGCAGCATGACAATGAAGTTGGGTGAAGTTCACCTGAGTTGATTCTCATCGCGCAACTCTGTTTGCCGACATGTATCAACGACATTGTGCATCACACACACACACGGAACATTTTACACAGACAACACACACACATCAGCTATTTCACTCACGCACACACGGACATTCCACACGCACATACGGTTAGCATACGGGATACACACGCTGGCCACACATACCATAAAACCGGACCTAAAAAACGGAAAACGGACCCGAAAAACGGCCCGTATCACACGTGCGTGGTTTTAAAGGATGTGTGTTGGAGCCCTTATAAAGTATTAGAGCTTTTTTGAATTTACCAATGAAACAAAGGGAAAAATGTAAAAGCGGTCTGAATACTTTCTGTACCCACTGTACATGAAGAAGGACAACAAAACGCGCATTGCGCCTCAGGGACATGGGATCTTCTGCACTTTATAAGGTATATTACCCTGAGGGTATTACAATATAATCTATTTCTAATACTACGGAGCTAGATCCATATATATCTATAGTACAGTGCTACTCTATTTGTGTGTATATGACATTGGGCTCATTGTATTTAGGCTGTTTGCTGGCAGTTTCCATTGTCCGTCCCTGCACACTGGAGACACCTTTTTAATATTATCTGGTTTTATGGGTTATTTATTATAATAAAGACTTCATTCTTTTGAACCTTTGAGTGGTCATTTTACCTTCTTAGCACGGGATACCTGTAAAGGTACTGTCACACATAACGAGATCGCTAGCGAGATCGCTGCTGAGTCATGGTTTCCGTGACGCAATAGCAATCCAGTTAGCGATCTCGTTATGTGTGACGGCTACCAGCGATCAGGCCCCTGCTGTGAGGTCGCTGGTCATTGCAGAATGGTCCAGGCCATTTTCTTCAAAGGCGATGTCTTGCTGGGCAGGACACATCGCTGTGTTTGACACTGTGTGACAGGGTCACAGTGACTGCTGAGATCGTTATACAGGTCGCTACTGCGACCTGTATTGTTCCTGCATCACTGGTAAGATCTGACTGTGTGACATCTCACCTGCGACCTGCCAGCGACTTACCTGCGATCCCTATCAGGTCGCATCGTTTTCGGGATCGCTGGTAAGTCATTGTGTGTGACTGGGCCTTTAGTCTAAGAGATTTGAGTTTCTAGATTGTTTACAAGTGATACCTTATACTATATAGATGGGATTTTGAATCTAACCTATATAGTATTGGTGGCTTGACACCCTGACAAATTCTTAATTGCTATTTAAAGTGATAATAAAAGTATACATAGAAAACAATACATGCGTACATGATAGAAAAAAGCAGTTACATATATCCTGACCCTACAGATGTATGTTTATTATTCACGGGTAAAAATATGAATAAAATTGATGCCATGGATTCATCTGGATTTGACATTCCATGCAAGACGTTCTTGAGAATCATTGCAGGTTAACATACAAAATCTTACATAAACCTCTATTCTTACAAAATCAGAAGTCATATATAGCAAAAAGGAGAAGCGATCCCCTCCCTGACCTGCACACCAATTTAATCCATTAGCTGGTGTTCTGTTGACCGACATCAGGGCCTTGCACGTACCCTGTGATGTCTATCATGGCTCTAAGGCCTGGACAGACTTCTATCATCCCACTAAATGTATTAAAAATGAAACCATCCCGAAAGGTGTTTGTAACCTGCAGCTTGTTCTACTCCTTCCCACTAGAGCACTTTGAAACTCTGACAGCTATTGACAGGTCGATAATGACATTTGTAATACTGAACTGGTAACTCATTACTAAGGTCTGCTCTGCTTTCACAGGTTTTTTTCCCTTTTCTTCAGTTTTAATACCAAAGATGATCCAGAGCCTTCCAAAATCTATCTATCTATCATCCAATTCCACCTAGTAGTCTTTCAAAAAACTGTGGTCCTTAAACCAACAGTATAATCTATATCAGGGGTCTCAAACTCGGCTGGGTGAATGGGCTGCCGCATTGATTGCGGACAAAGTGACATTTTTATTGGTACCATATTTTTTCCTCTACTCGTTTGGATCACTGATTTTGAACCTTTTTTTTTTTTGCTTATAACAAACGTGCAGATTTTCTTGTAAAAAAAATAAAAATAAAAAAAAAAAAATTATATATATATATATATATATAATTTTGTGCCATCACACACACACGCAGTGTCCCATCCTGGTCCCCTATTTTGCCATCACACACACACGCAGTGTCCCATCCTGGTCCCCTATTGTGCCATCACACACACATGCAGTGTCCCATCCTGGTCCCCTATTGTGCCATCACACACACACGCAGTGTTCCATCCTGGTCCCCTATTGTGCCATCACACACACACGCAGTGTCCCATCCTGGTCCCCTATTGTGCCATCACACACACACGCAGTGTCCCATCCTGGTCCCCTATTGTGCCATCACACACACACACGCAGTGTCCCATCCTGGTCCCCTATTGTGCCATCACACACACACACACAGTGTCCCATCCTGGTCCCCTATTGTGCCATCACACACACACATGCAGTGTCCCATCCTGGTCCCCTATTGTGCCATCACACACACACGCAGTGTCCCATCCTGGTCCCCTATTGTGCCATCACACACACACGCAGTGTCCCATCCTGGTCCCCTATTGTGCCATCACACACACATGCAGTGTCCCATCCTGGTCCCCTATTGTGCCATCACACACACACATGCAGTGTCCCATCCTGGTCCCCTATTGTGCCATCACACACACATGCAGTGTCCCATCCTGGTCCCCTATTGTGCCATCACACACACACGCAGTGTCCCATCCTGGTCCCCTATTGTGCCATCACACACACACGCAGTGTCCCATCCTGGTCCCCTATTGTGCCATCACACACACACGCAGTGTCCCATCCTGGTCCCCTATTGTGCCATCACACACACACGCAGTGTCCCATCCTGGTCCCCTATTGTGCCATCACACACACACACACACAAGCAGTGTCCCATCTTGGTCCCCTATTGTGCCATCACACACACACAAGAAATGTCCATCCTGGTCCCCAATTGTACAATTCTAAACACACACCCACAACACCCCAAAACATTCTTCTCACCTGTGCTCTTCCCTGCTTCTTGCAGCCAGCAGGCACAAGCCCCCCTTGATGATGGTGGCCGCTGTCAGCACTTCATCTGAAATTCAGATGAACATTTTACCGCTGCCGACCAGAGCCAAGCTTTCTATGCAATATTGCAATGACAGCCACCTGCCAATCAGATGCAAGCACGTGACATCATACGCATCAGCTGCTTGCCTCTGATTGGCCAGCGGCTGCCAAAAAGATCATCTGAAGCGCCGGTAAAACGGTGATCTGAAATAAAGCAGTGACAGCTGTGGCCACTGCACTGACCATGATCGTCAAGTGGGGCACGTGCCTGCAGGCACAAGAAGTAGCCTGAGGGTCAGCATGTGGCCCACGTGTTTGAGACCTCTGATCTATATCATACAGTTAAATGGGTTTTCTTAAAAATAAAAAAATATTAAGCGCATTTATGTACTACTTATACACCCTACTAATATATTTTAAAGGGCATCTGACCAGGATTTTGCCAACTAATCAGAGAGACATAGACGAAGATTCCAGTGAATCACTTACTTGGCTGCTTGATGTAATTTTGATATACACACTGTTTTACCAGCAGGAGATAAATCACTAGGGGACTAGTATACATGTCATGTAGTCCTCCATATAAATTTTGAACTCTGCATAATCCCAGTTCCACCACTGTTACACTTACTGCCTATGCAGTGTACACAGAGAGCTGTCAATCAGCGATTTGGGCGTGGTTATATAAAGCTCAGCATTTAGAGAATTGGTAGATCTGTAGCCAATAAGAAGGGAATTTTGTTTACTTACCGTAAATTCCTTTTCTTCTAGCTCCTATTGGGAGACCCAGACAATTGGGTGTATAGCTTCTGCCTCCGGAGGCCACACAAAGTATTACACTTTAAAAAGTGTAACCCCTCCCCTCTGCCTATACACCCTCCCGTGGATCACGGGCTCCTCAGTTTTGGTGCAAAAGCAGGAAGGAGAAAACTTATAAATTGGACTAGGGTAAATGCAATCCGAAGGATGTTCGGAGAACTGAAAACCATGAACCAAAAGAACAATTCAACATGAACAACATGTGTACACAAAAGAACAACCAGCCCGAAGGGTACAGGGGCGGGTGCTGGGTCTCCCAATAGGAGCTAGAAGAAAAGGAATTTACGGTAAGTAAACAAAATTCCCTTCCTCTTTGTCGCTCCATTGGGAGACCCAGACAATTGGGACGTCCAAGAGCAGTCCCTGGGTGGGTAAAAGAATACCTCAATAAAAAAGAGCCGAAAAACGGCCCCCTCTTACAGGTGGGCAACCGCCGCCTGAAGGACTCGCCTACCTAGACTGGCGTCTGCCGAAGCATAGGTATGCACTTGATAGTGTTTCGTGAAAGTGTGCAGACTCGACCACGTAGCTGCCTGACACACCTGCTGAGCCATAGCCCGGTGCCGCAATGCCCAGGACGCACCCACGGCTCTGGTAGAATGGGCTTTCAGCCCTGAAGGAAGCGGAAGCCCAGAAGAACGGTAGGCTTCGAGAATCGGTTCCTTGATCCACCGAGCCAAGGTTGACTTGGAAGCCTGCGAGCCCTTACGCTGGCCAGCGACAAGGACAAAGAGCGCATCTGAACGACGAAGGGGCGCCGTGCGAGACACGTAGAGCCGGAGTGCTCTCACAAGATCCAAAGAGTGCAAATCCTTTTCACACTGGTGAATTGGATTAGGGCAAAATGAAGGCAAGGAGATATCCTGATTGAGATGAAAAGGGGATACCACCTTAGGGAGAAATTCCGGGACCGGACGCAGAACCACCTTATCCTGGTGAAACACCAGGAAGGGGGCTTTGCATGACAGCGCTGCTAGCTCAGACACTCTCCGAAGTGATGTGACTGCCACTAGGAAGGCCACCTTCTGCGAAAGATGTGATAGAGAGACATCCCGCAGCGGCTCGAAAGGTGGTTTCTGAAGAGCCGTTAGCACCCTGTTAAGATCCCAGGGTTCCAGCGGACGCTTGTAAGGTGGGACTATGTGGCAAACTCCCTGCAGGAACGTGCGGACCTGCGGAAGCCTGGCTAGACGCTTTTGAAAAAACACGGAGAGCGCCGATACTTGGCCCTTGAGAGAGCCGAGTGACAAACCCTTGTCCATTCCGGATTGAAGGAATGAAAGAAAAGTGGGTAAGGCAAACGGCCATGGAGGAAAACCGTTATTAGCGCACCAGGATAGGAAGATTTGCCAAGACCTATAATAGATCTTGGCGGGCGTAGGCTTCCTGGCCTGTCTCATGGTGGCAATGACATCCTGAGATAACCCTGAAGATGCTAGGAGCCAGGACTCAATGACCACACAGTCAGGTTGAGGGCCACAGAATTCAGATGGAAAACGGGCCTTGTGACAGCAAGTCTGGGCGGTCTGGAAGCGCCCACGGTTGACCCACCGTGAGATGCCACAGATCCGGGTACCACGACCGCCTCGGTCAGTCTGGAGCGACGAGAATGGCGCGACGGCAGTCCGACCTGATCTTGCGTAGCACTCTGGGCAGCATCGCCAGAGGAGGAAACACATAAGGCAGTCGAAACTGCGACCAATCCTGAACTAACGCGTCCGCCGCCAGAGCTCTGTGATCCTGAGACCGTGCCATGAATGCCGGGACTTTGTTGTTGTGCCGTGACGCCATGAGATCGACGTCCGGCGTTCCCCAGCGGCGACAGATCTCTCGAAACACGTCTGGGTGCAGAGACCATTCCCCTGCGTCCATGCCCTGACGACTGAGAAAATCTGCTTCCCAGTTTTCTACGTCCGGGATGTGAACTGCGGAGATGGAGGAGGCTGTGGCCTCCACCCACTGCAGAATCCGTCGGACTTCCTGGAAGGCTTGACGACTGCGAGTGCCGCCTTGGTGGTTGATGTATGCGACGGCAGTGGCGTTGTCCGACTGGATACGGATCTGCCTGCCCTCCAGCCACCGATGAAAAGCCAATAGGGCTAGATACACTGCTCTTATCTCCAGAATATTGATCTGAAGGGATGACTCTATCGGAGTCCAGGTTCCCTGAGCCCTGTGGTGGAGAAAAACCGCTCCCCAACCTGACAGGCTCGTGTCCGTGGTGACCACAGCCCAGGTTGGGGGTAGGAAGGATTTTCCCTGCGCCAGAGAATTGGGAAGGAGCCACCACTGAAGTGACGTCTTGGTTGCAAGGGAAAGAGAGACTTTCCTGTCGAGGGAAGCCGTACTCCTGTCCCATTTGCGGAGAATGTCCCATTGGAGTGGCCGAAGATGGAATTGCGCGAACGGGACTGCCTCTATAGCTGCCACCATCTTCCCCAGGAAGTGCATGAGGCGCCTTAAGGGGTGTGACGGACTCCGAAGAAGGGATTGCACCCCTGCCTGCAGAGAAAGCTGTTTGTCGCTCGGAAGCTTGACTAACGCTTGCTGGGTATGAAACTCCATCCCAAGGTACGTCAGTGATTGGGTCGGTGTCAACTTGGATTTCTGGAAGTTGATGATCCACCCGAACCGCTGGAGAGTCGCCAGAGCGACAGATAGGCTTTGACGGGGCCCTGACTAGGAGATCGTCCAAGTAGGGAATCACCGAGTGGCCCTGAGAATGCAGGACCGCCACAACGGATGCCATGACTTTGGTGAAAACCCGTGGGGCTGTCGCCAAACCGAAAGGCAATGCCACGAACTGGAGGTGTTCGTCCCCGATGGCGAAACGGAGGAAACGTTGATGCTCGGGCGCGATCGGTACATGGAGATAAGAATCCTTGATGTCGATCGATGCTAGGAAGTCTCCTTGTGACATCGAGGCGATGACCGAGCGGAGAGATTCCATCCGGAACCGAATGGTTCTCACATGTCTGTTGAGTAGCTTGAGGTCCAGAACGGGACGGAATGATCCGTCCTTCTTTGGCACCACGAACAAGTTGGAGTAAAATCCGCGACCACGTTCCTGAAGGGGAACACAACTCCTTCCATCTTTAGAGCGGCCACTGCCTGAAAAAGTGCGTCGGCCTGAGCGGGGGGCGGAGAGGTTCTGAAGAAACGAGCCGCAGGACGAGAGCTGAACTCTATCCTGTAACCATGAGACAGAATGTCTCTCACCCATCGGTCTTGAACATGTGGCCACCAGGCGTCGCCAAAGCGGGAGAGCCTGCCACCGACCGAGGATGCGGCCAGGGGAGGCCGAGAGTCATGAGGAAGCCGTCTTGGAGGCAGTGCCTCCTGCGGCCTTTTGTGGGCGAGACTTGGATCGCCACGCATAGGAGTTCCTCTGGCCTTTCTCCGGCCTGTTGGACGAAGAGGATTGGGAATTGGCGGAGGGACGAAAGGACCGAAATCTCGGTTGAATTTTTCTCTGTTGAGGTCTCTTAGGTTTGGCCTGGGGTAAGGAGGAATCCTTTCCTTTGGATTCCTTAATAATCTCATTCAATCGTTCGCCAAACAAACGGTCGCCAGAAAACGGCAAACCGGTTAAGAACCTCTTGGAAGCCGAGTCCGCCTTCCATTCGCGCAGCCACATGGCCCTGCGGACTGCCACAGAGTTAGCTGATGCTACAGCCGTACGGCTAGCCGAGTCCAGGACGGCGTTCATGGCGTAGGACGAAAAGGCTGACGCCTGAGAGGTCAAAAACGCAACTTGCGGAGCAGAATTACGTGTGACAGCATTAATCTCAGTCAGACAAGCCGAGATAGCTTGGAGTGCCCACACGGCTGCAAAGGCCGGGGCAAAAGACGCGCCCGTGGCCTCATAGATGGACTTAACCAGGAGCTCTATCTGTCTGTCAGTGGCATCCTTTAGGGCTGAGCCATCTGCAACCGACACCACGGATCTAGCCGCCAATCTGGAGACTGGAGGATCCACCTTGGGACAGTGAGCCCAACCCTTAACGACTTCAGATGGGAAGGGGTAACGTGTGTCAGTGAGGCGTTTAGCAAAGCGCTTGTCCGGGACCGCTCTGGCTTCTGGACAGCATCCCTGAAGTTAGAGTGATCAAAAAACGTATTGCGTGTACGTTTGGGGAACCGAAACTGGTGTTTCTCCTGCTGAGACGCCGACTCCTCTACAGGAGGGGGCGGGGGAGAGAGATCCAACACCTGGTTGATGGACGAGATAAGATCATTTACTAAGGCGTCCCCCTCAGGTGTATCAAGGTTAAGGGCGACGTCAGGGTCAGAGCCCTGAGCTGCGATGTCCGCCTCGTCCTCCAGAGAGTCCTCAAGCTGGGATCCCGAGCAGCGAGAGGAAGTCGGGGAAGAGTCCCAGCGAGCCCGCTTAGCCGGTCTAGGACTGCGGTCCGGGTAGGAGTCCTCCGCCTGAGACCGAGGGGCCAACCTGGGAGCACGCTGCGGCGCGGACCGAGAGGGGCCTGGAGGTGACGAGCTAACAGGGGCCGGGGCCTGTGAAAGGTCCGGTCTGGACTGCAAAGCCTCTAGCAGCTTAGAAGACCATTTGTCCATAGACTGTGCAATGGATTGAGAAAGTGAGTCAGAGAGTTTCTCAGCAAAAGAGGCGAACTCTGTCCCTGCAGCCTGGTCAGGGGGAGCAGGGGGGTCTACATGAGCTGTGGGGCCCACCAGTGTCCGAGGCTCCGGCTGAGCAAGCGAAACAGGGGTCGAGCAGTGCTCACAGTGAGGGTAGGTGGAACCCGCAGGTAACATAGCCCCACAAGAGGTACAGGCCGCAAAAAAACCCTGTGCCTTAGCAGCTTTGCTCCTTGTGGACGACATGCTGTTGTCTCCTAGGAGAGATCACTGCGGATGGAGCACGGTCCCAGTAAATGGATGACCACTCAGGATCCCACTTCTGCCAGAGCCGCATAAGGGATGGTGAAGGAGACGGCATGTGGCTCCAGCCTCTGTACCCGCAATGGGTACTTCAACCTTAACAATACCGCCGACGTAGTGGGGTGAGAAGGGAACATGCCGGGGGCCCCGTGGGGGCCCTCTTTTCTTCCAACCGACATAACTAAGTATGAGAATGCATGAGTGGATGTGTGCCTCCTTCCACACAAAGCATAAAAACTGAGGAGCCCGTGATCCACAGGAGGGTGTATAGGCAGAGGGGAGGGGCTACACTTTTTAAAGTGTAATACTTTGTGTGGCCTCCGGAGGCAGAAGCTATACACCCCAATTGTCTGGGTCTCCCAATGGAGCGACAAAGAAATACTGATTTTATCAAATCTATGGCAATCAGCTTAGTAAGTGACTGCTGGAATCAGGATCTCTGCCCCTACATAATGCTGCACTTCGATGGAGTAGCAAAAACTTGGTGACAAATATCCTTTACTTAAGCCAGATACCCCAATGATGAGTAACTTCTATGTCTGCTTCACTTCTGGTTTAGTGCTGGACATATGCCACTAGCTAATCTGATTTTGATGACGTATCCTACAAGAAGGGCTTTTCTACCAAAGCCATTGGGGTAAAAGAGAGAGAGATGATGCCTCGAACAGTAGTCTCTGGATCCTGCAACTAATCAGTAATCCCAGGGGTCATGTGACTGGTGGCTATAAAGTCATCGTTAGCGGTGTGACCACCAGAACGGTAACACTTCAGCAGTGAGCAGACTTCTGATGCGAGTGTATCTTCTTTTACCTCCATGGTTTGGCGATGTTAGTTCTCTTTAAAAGCTATCAGGTCTTCTGACTGCCCAACATTACTATGATATGGGCATGGCTGCAGATCTCTGCATCCTGAACTTGACTTTTATGTGCCTTTCTAATGTCACTATCTTTTGAAGTTGCACTTTCAATCTACAGCTAATAACGATGCAGCACTTGTCCAGGAGGCGTCACTTCCCCCAGACTAGTCCTGCATTAAATTTTCGAATTATGAACCCCAAGCTGTAGACCTAGGCTTAAGGCCGCTTTACACGCTGCGATATCGTTACCGATATTGCTAGCGTGTGTACCCGCCCCCATCGGTTGTGCGACACGGGCAAATCGGTGGGGGGGGGAGGATTAGCAGACATCCCGCGATAGCGCAGGCTTCCAGGCAACCCTCAACTCTCCTCTCCTCCACCAGAATGCAGCAAAATAGCCCACGGTTCTGTGTCCCCCACCAAATCGACTGAGAAACTAGAATGTTCATCCTACACTGTGTATGAGGACACGAGTTTGCATCTTCTTTCATTTCCTTGTCTCCGGCCATGACTAATCACCTACCTAACTGTACGGTATTACAGTATTCGTTCACACTTCCTAAAGAGGCGCAGTGAGCCTATAATCTGCCATTAATTTCTGATGAAAACTGATGTGCATGTTAAAAGTCAGGAAATATGTTTTCCCCACCAGAACTTATGGAGCGAGAAATGTGTAATAGTTCCTACAACAACTGTCTTAATGTAAGATCACTTCAGTAAACGCCTTGACCTTTTCACAAAATATTTCTGCATTTTTCCCGGCTATCCAAAGCCTTGAGATGGCTACAACATAACAAATGAACAGACCTGGCCGGGGTCGTTATACCACAGCTCTTCATGAAGACGGTCAGGATGAGCCTTCTTTCTCTTTATTTCCGCAATCACATCAAAGACCTCGGAATCGGAGCTGCTGGAGCAGCTATCATCATCTGTATCACAGTCAGAGTCGCTGGAGCTCTCTGTCAATAGAAAGGAAGGAGTGTGTCAAATCTAGAATAAAGCAGCGACTTTACTACATCCTCACAGAAGCGGGCAAACAAATCTAATTCAATGGAGTAACCATGGCGATCAGACAGCTTTTCATTATACATCATATACTTTCTATGTCGTCTCTTGTTCGCCAAGTGACAGCGATGACTAAATAAAGAGTGCTCACTTTTCCTTTCATTTACTTATACTGTATTGCGATCACAATCCTCTTTACTGTATTTGTGAAAGACCTTTAGATGCAAGAAATTCAGGCAATTATAGCAGGATCATATCACAAAAGGGACACAAATCTCAGGTCATCCTGGAAAGTGGTGGCTGGTGGCAGCATGGTAATGATATGCCGGGATTCTCAGCGGACCCCACATGTCAGTTTACTAATACCATAGTATAACAATACAATAACAGCAATTACATAGATAAAAGTAGAATAAATAAATAACCATGGACCCTCGGAGGCCGGCCCGATGTTCCAGGGAAGATGCTGGAGGAAGTTTCAGGATAGCTTCTTCTTTTGTTCCTTTTTTATTTTCTTATCTAGCCTAGGACTAATAATGAAATGCCACCCACATGCACTTGGGCAGTGCTGGCAGCAATATACCCACAGGCACTTGGGCAGTGCTGGCAGCAATATACCCACAGGCACTTGGGCAGTGCTGGCAGCAATATACCCACAGGCACTTGGGCAGTGCTGGCAGCAATATACCCACAGGCACTTGGGCAGTGCTGGCAGCAATATACCCACAGGCATTTGGGCAGTGCTGGCAGCAATATACACTCCTGTAGTCTTCCTGGCTCACTCCTTCAGAAAAAGGCATTACTTGCTAAATAAATCACAATCATATTTCTACATTTTAGGAGGAAAAGAAATGTGAAAATCTTGCGAAGTATAACCCAAAGTCTACTCTATGCAAGGCCTATTATGCTGTGATCCTCCTTAATGTCACTTCTGCATCCTAAATAGGAGCACTCTGCCCTCATTACAAGTCCCTTTTATTAAAGGGAACCTGTCACCACTTTTTTGGCCTATAAGCTGCGGCCACCACCACCAGTGGGCTCTTATATACAGCATTCTAATATGCTGTATATAAGAGCCCAGGCCGCTGTGACAACATAAAAAACACTTTATAATACTTACCCAACGGTCGCACTGCGGTGGAATAGGGCCTAATGGGCGTCACCATTGTCCAGTGCTGGAGCCGCCTCTTTCGGCCATCTTTGTTCTCCTTCTTCTCTAGCCGCGGTGCATGACGGTCCAACGTCATCCACACTCGCCGGCATTCCGGTCCTGAGCAGGGCAGATCATAGTATTGTAGTGCGCCTGCGCAGAACCGGCGAGTGTGTATGACATAGCCACGTCATGCACCCAAACTTCAGAAAGAGGACGAAGATGGTCGAAAGAGGCGGCGCCGGCCCTGGACAACGGAGATGCCCATTAGGCCCTATTCCACCGCAGAGCAACCGTTAGGTAAGTATTATAAAGTGTTTTTTGTGTTATACCCCCGGCCTGGGCTCTTATATACGGCATGTTAGAATGCTGTATATAAGAGCCCGGTGGTGATGGCCGCAGCTTATAGGCCAATAAACTGGTGACAGGTTCCCTTTAAATACTTGCTATTTTAGAGCCCTTGCTTACATACATCTACATTGTGCTAGTCCTTTCAGAAATAAATTAACAAATTGACAACTGGGTGTTACTGTCTCCTTGTCAAAGGGGTGTGTCTACACAGTTGCACTGATTATACAATGTCAGACTGCATAGGGACACAAAATAGATTACTCTTTAGGCCAGAGCAAGGAATGGAGGCTAGTGAGTATCTTATACTGATTTTTTTTTCTCTCCAATCACCACTGTTCCACTGATTCTGGATCAGTTTTTCTTTCTTTTCTATGCCCCTTCATTTCAAAGTTATTTCCATTGGTAATAATGGTGTAAATTTTTCCTTCAACCAACTGGGCGTTCTCTGTGGGTCTTTACTTCTTTACTCCCTTCCCATGACGAACGTTTTGTGGTATACGCCCATTTGTAAAGTGATAATTTGCTTATTTTCAAGGGGAATACATTTGTAATGACTGGACACAGAAGAAAACTTGTTCCAGAACCAGTGAAGAAGGAGCAATTGGAAGAGCTTCTATGATTTAATTTTAACATCCTGCCTCTTTAAAAAATTGCATTAATACTGAATATGTGAATAAATTATGGGAAAATTGACTAGTTGTCTCAGCTTGCACCTTGTTCACACTTGTCTTATTCTTAGAGGTGCTGGGCAATTTTTTTGCATTTGTAGTACACTCCCTTCTGATTGAGCGCCCCTCTGATCTCCCAAGGGAGTTTGTTTCAATTAAGAGTTGGATCCTCCCTGGTGTTAAAATTGTAGACTTTCAGCCTGGGTAGAGGCATATAAAATGGAGAGGTCATAAACAAAAGGGGTACGCCTTGTCGCTGGCTGTTGGGCTCTCATGAATTGGAAAATGTATGCGTTATATACCTAATTTCTTAACAGTTTCTACAGCAGTAATGCAATTCCAATTTCATATATTCAATGTTTACATATTATAGCATTTTACAGTGCAGTTGCATTTTTTTAGTTATATTCACTAGTTGTCTCCGCTTGCACCTATTCACAAGTTGTCTCCGCTTGCACCTATTCACACTTATCTTATTCTTGGAGGTATTAGTCAGTTTTTTGATAATCATAGAGCTCACAAATCGCATATTTCTCTCCATCTGTACGTACATACTGTACATACAACTGAACGGGCTTACAGAAATCACATGTATATGCAGGAGAAACAACCCATTCGGATACATGGAATGGATTATCAGCTGCAGAAATTGTGGATAGTGTGAAAAGAAACTAGTGTACTCGGACAAAATCCACACAAGCACCAGGAGATAAACATATTCCTTGCAGATGCTGCCCACCAGCCAATTCCTAATAGAGAACAGACTAATATATGGTGAATTTTATTGAATGCTAAAAAACGGAATATTCATGGTTTAGTTCTGGCAATAAATTGCATGAGACCTTCCAAAATTTCACCTAAAAATCAAAAACTATAACAAGATCATTATACTCCAGATATTCTTATTGCTGAATATTCATGCCGCCACTTAAATGGAAAAAAAAAGAAATGTAAGTGCAAGAAGCTCAGAAAAATTGCACCCTTTGAAGAGTCATTAATTCTGATGAACTTTGCTGCGAAGAAATCACTACTCATATACTTTATGGATGTTTTCTACTACAACACATTTCTACCTGCATTTAATGAGATGGGAAAAGGGATAGATCAGGTTCACGCAAGAACAGGTATTTAATCTTTGAGGTGGACAGGAATAATGAGCTATTTTTCAGTACGGGAAGCGGTGAGTTTTGAAGAGCATCTTTCCATTTAAAAGGATGATATCCATCATAATTGAAGTTTGGATAAAAGCTAACTGGTTAGATTACTTTTCCAGTGTGTACTTTAAGTCTACTTTGGTCAGATTTTGAAGCGTTATTCTCATCTCAAGAAGTTGTCATATATCCACTGGATTGATGATTCCTTGCTAATCATCGCCCCCACAGATTCCAAGAGACTCGAAAAGGAGAAGGGCTGGCTGGGCTTAATTCATTGCCCGAGATAGCTAGAACGCATGACCTACATCCCATCATTTGTGAATATTTGTAGTTCTGTTGGGAGAAAGGTGTCTTAAGCAGTAGGAGTCCGAATCATTAAAGGGAACCCGTCAGGTCCAATATGCACCCGGAGCCACAAGCAGTTCTGGGTGCATAATGCTACTCCCTGCCTAACTGTCGCTGCATACACTAGCATAGATGAAGAGATCTTTGAAAAAAGTATTTCTAAAGATCTTTTATCGTATGCTAATGAGCACGAAGACTAGTCCCAAGGGTGTTATGTCCCCCGACTAGTCTGCCTCCTTAGCAAGGTAGCACTCCCACAGGGATGTACTAACATGCTACTCAATGCAGCACCACCAGCGGTGACGTGCGTACCTGTGTCCACTGTCCAGAAGTCTCCGGCACTTCTGGTCATGTGCACTATGAAGCCGGGTGTACGCGTCTCAGCTACAGAGAGGCCTACTGTGCATGACTGAAAGTGGCGGGGACAGCGGACAAAGGTACGCACGTCACTGCTGGTGATGCATTGAGTAGCATGTTAGTACACCCCTGTGCTAAGAGGGCAGACGAATCGGGGCAAGTAACGCCTGGCCTCATTAACATAAGATAAAAGATCTTTAGAAATACTTCTTCTAAAGATCCCTATAATTTATGATAGTGTATACAGGGACAGGCAGGGATTAGCAATATGCACCCAGAACTGTTCGTGGCTCCGGGTGCATATTGCACCTGACAGGTTCCCTTTAATGCTTTTAGACCGATTTGGATTAAATAGATTTGAAAAGTTGTATCCAGGTCCAACAAAGTGGGAGAAGCGTGGGTAAGAGGGGGTATGGCGACTGCCACTTGTCACGCTCATGATGAGCAGCAGCATTCATTAAGCCACAAATCTTACTCCAGCAGAGACTAGAATAGGATTTGTGGGGAGGAACACACCACGTTTCCTCATAAACCAGAAACATCTGACTCCAGCACATCTCATCTCCAAGGTAAGATTGGCGTGAACTACACTGCTCATCATGTGTATTACTCTATGATGGGTTTTTTAATGCATTGAATCTAAAATAAAAAATAAAATTTAGCAAAAAGACTAATTAAAAATAAATTATGTTATTAATTTGTGTTAATTATGTTTGTGTATTCAGCTCTTATGGAGGCCAATGTGCTAGAGGTGGATGCCGCTGCTTCTTCTATGTATGGTGATCTTATAGCCATTCATATCACCGTTTTGCAAAAGAAAAAAAAAAAATGCAGTAATGTAGGCGTCTATGGTCCGACTAGGTGAGTGCTCTTTACCCATACTATAGTCATCCCCAAGGGGATGGAGGGGGGTTTAGCACAGAGATTACAACTTACACGGCCATGATGTGTGTTAGAGGGAGGGAAAAAAGGCAGGCTCCATCAAAGCTCCTTTGATCTGGCTATCTATGGGTTCAACTGCTCTAAGACAGCAGTCGCAAGCTTAGCTAATCTGTATATTACCGCCAGCTCTCCATGCGGATTCCTTTTTCCCTACACCTTTCCATCTTGCTGTTGTGAACTACCCTTTACCAGGACATACATGTACGTTAAGGAATGAGAGAGGTTAAATGACGACATTTTGTGTGTTATTATTTAAGTTTACTGCTCCCCCTTACTGAAAAAGATGTAGTGCGTGCCATCACGAAATAAGGCTATTATTAATGTGTACAGAATGGCAGTAATATTTACAAAACTGTCCAAGTTGTATATTCGCACTGAAAGAGATCAGGACAGTGAATATTGATAACTAGCCAGAATGAAAAGCACCATAAGAATAACAGTATGAAACTCATCAAAATATTAGTCATTATATGAACAGTAGGATACATTATTGGGAGCCGCTAGACGGCAACGTGACCTTTAGTAAAAATGTCATCCAAGCACATGATTAACAGTTCACACATACATCAAAGTCTAAAACAAGGATCTTTGTATAATTACATCACCACGGATGGGGATTTATGTTAAATATCAAGCGACATGAACGGCCGTGCAAGTATAATAGGCAGATCACATGGTAGGGGAGAGTATATATTGACTGTAGCTTACTAAAAGCTACAAAAATACTTCTTGTACATAAGAGATTGCCAAGTATGTACCATGCAAGAAAGTATGATTGCTGCCAAGAATATTTACACTTTCTCAAATTCCACATCTTTACAGTGCCAAGCTTCAGAAAAAAAATCCCAACAAACATATTCTAGGCATGGATAGAAACACCTTCACAGATGGTGGTAACGCTGCCTTAATAAAAATAGTAAGGCTGAGATAACAAGCACGCAGAACAAGCACACTGTCCTCTCACCTAAATCCTCGTCTAATTTGGTCTTTGGTGGCTCCCACGCCGGCCGAGCAGCTCGTGCTTTTGATTGACGCTTGCCAAGTTCTTCTTCAAACTTGTCATGCAAATCCCGTAACCTGCTTGTGCCGACCACCGTGGAATCGCCCTGTGACGAGAAAAAGAACAAGACCACGAGTGAATACATCATCCACTTACATGTAGTTTATATAAAAACAAAAAACGTACATTAACGATAGGAGGAGAAAAGTGCAGTATGGAAGGGGGAACGATGGACGGCAGTGATCAGAGCTCCTGAAGGATTTACAGTCACTGTCTGCAGTGCTCAAGAATTAAGGACAATGAAACAAAGACAGTAAGGAGAGAGGGAACAAAAAAAGGAGCGCTCACCATACCACAATATACAACTAGTAAGGGTACATTCACACATGGCATTTTTGACGCAATGTTCGCTGTCACAGCAGAATGAATGAGGTTCTGATACACATAAAAAAGCATCAGAAGAGGAAGAAAAATGCAAGTTTTTATTTAGTGTTTTTCCTGCCAAAAGATCCCTTTAGAATGCAGGGATGTCCACAGAAGAAAACAATGTGTTTACAAACCCTAAGGCGGGCTTTGCACGTTGCGACATCGCAAGCCGATGCTGCGATGTCGCACGCGATAGTCCCCGCCCCCGTCGCAGGTACGATATCTTGTGATAGCTGGCGTAGCGAAAATTATCGCTACGCCAGCTTCACATGCACTCACCTGCCCTGCGACCGTCGCTCTGGCCGGCGACCCGCCTCCTTCCTAAGGGGGCAGGTCGTGCGGCGTCATAGCAACGTCACACGACAGGCGGCCAATAGCGGCGGAGGGGCGGAGATGAGCAGGATGTAAACATCCCGCCCACCTCCTTCCTTCCGCATAGCTGCCGGCGGCAGGTAAGCTGATGTTCCTCGCTCCTGCGGCTTCATACACAGCGATGTGTGCAGCCGCAGGAGCGAGGAACTACATCGTACCTGTCGCTGCAGCATAATTATGAAAAAGTCAGAGCCTGCAACGATGATACGATAACGACGCTTTTGCGCTAGTTAATCGTATCATCTAGCATTTACACACTACGATCTCGAAAGTGACGCCGGAAGGGCGTCACTTTCGATTTGACCCCGCATGTGCCCTAAGGCGGGCTTTGCACACTACGACATCGCAGGTGCGATGTCGGTGGGGTCAAATTGAAAATGACGTACTTCCGGCATCGCATGCGACATCGTAGTGTGGAAAGCCTAGATGATACGATTAACAAGCACAAAAGCGTCGTAATCGTATCTTCGGTGCAGCGTCGGCGTAATCCATAATTACGCTGGCGCGACGGTCCGATGTTGTTCCTCGCTCCTGCGGCAGCACACATCGCTGTGTGTGAAGCCACAGGAGCGAGGAACATCTCCTACCGGCGTCACCGTGGCTTCCGTAGAATATGCGGAAGGAAGGAGGTGGGCGGGCTGTTTACATCCCACTCATCTCCGCCCCTCCGCTCCGATTGGCCGCCTGCCGTGTGACGTCGCACGACCTGCCCCCTTAATAAGGAGGCGGGTCGCCGGCCAGAGCGACGGTCGCAGGGCAGGTGAGTGCATGTGAAGCCGGCGTAGCGATAATTTTCGCTACGCCAGCTTTCACAAGATATTGTACCTGCGACGGGGGCGGGGACTATCGCGTGCGACATCGCAGCATCGGCTTGCGATGTCGCAACGTGCAAAGCCCGCCTAAGGCTATGGTGCCCATGGTGTTTTTTTTCATGTGTTTTTCCTTGCTTTTTTAATCAATCAATCAAAAAGCATCCCAGCAAAGTCTATGAGAATTGTGACTTGCTGTGCCCATGTTGCTTATTTTTTCCTTGCAGATTTTGTTGCTCAAAAAAGAAGCAGCATGTCAATTGTTTCTGCATTCGGTTTCTGCGTTTCCATAATCCCCAGCAATGCTTTATCTCTATAATGGATTATATCGCAGCACTGTGCGTCACACACCGTGCATACAGCAGGTGTGTGAGGCTCTTCATAGCTCAGTAACCAGGGGTCATAATGATGACGACACAGGGTTACTATGACAGTAATCGGGTCCCTGTGATCACATTACAGGGACCCAATTGCCAGGGAGAGGTAAGAGATTCCTCTCCCTGCCTTCTGAATGCTGCAATCGCACTGATCGCAGCATTCAGGGGGTTAAACTGCCAGGAGCTGCGTGGGTACCTCTCCGGGCAGTGAGAGCTGGGTCCCTACTGTAACATCAGCCGGAGATCCGGCAGCAATCTTGGGGATACAGCGCCAGAACCCAGTGATCGCCATGACTATAAAAAAAAACAAAACACAAAAAGCAGGAAAAACACAAGTGACAAAACATGTAAACGCAATAATAAATGCACGTATTTTCTGCTCCATTTTTCCTGACAAAACATGCTTTTTTATGTGTAGAAAAGAAGCACATAAAAAAGCAAAGTGGGCACATAACCTAACGCAATAGTATTCAATCCCTCAGCTGTGTCCTGCATTACTTGGCCTATGCAGAAAATTCAGAGCTGGGTAATACCCATGATGGGATAGATAAACTGGGCAGCGGCAGAGAACGTGTATTGATATTCGGATACTAGGTAGATATAGAATATTAAGGCTGGTGAATAAGCTCTGAAGAAAGTGATAGAGTGGAATTTCTTTGGCATTTGGTAATTAAACCTCAAAAGTAGGGATGATCGAATACCTCAAATATTCGGCTTTGTGAATATTTGCCGAATAGGTCGCCGGTATGTGAATATTCGATGCGCAATGTAAGTCTATGGGAAACCTGAATAACAACTATTCGGAACTATTTGGTTTTCCCATAGACTTACATTGCACACCTAATATTCGCATAGTGGCGACCTATTCGTCGGATATTCTCGAAGCCGAATATTTGAGGTATTCGATCAACCCTACTCAATAGTAATACAGTAAGTCACATATTAACAACATGACTCTTCCATTAGTGCTTGAAATGCATTATGTAAGGGGTATCTGTCATCCATGTTTTCTCCCTATCCATAGATGGCCATACAGGTCCCATAATACAAATAAACAGATACCTGTGGGGTCTGCAGAGCCGCTTTTGCGCTGAAAAGTCCCGCTCAGAAAGAATATGCTAATGAGGATAGCAGTGAATTTGAGGTGTGTCTATACACAGAGGGCAAGAATACAAATACCATTTATCTCAACCTTCACAGATTTTCAGTATCCATATACATTTCGCTAATAATGCACAGGAATAGTGTGGGAATGCCGGCCCATCAGACGACCCACATAATACAATCATTTATTCACAAAACACATGTTACCGCTTGGGTTTGTAGTCATATGAAGCGCGCTTCTCCCCACCCACAGCCGTGGATTGACAGGTCTCTCCCAATAAGCATAGGCTGGGATAAACGGGCCAAATCCAGGGCAGCGGGCAGGGAGAAGCCTCTGTGGACCCCAGTCTGTCTTACTTAGTCCATTGTGCGGCCTGGCCCCAAAGTTAAGACATGTCTTTCTCTGAGACACGGCAACGTTTCAGAGTCAAACACATCTGGCTGAGATCATCAGTGCCCTATACATGCTGCTAGTGGATCAGGCAGCATGCAGAAGTTGTCAGGTTACCTTTGGACACCCTTTATAAGTGTCTTTTTATCCAGAAGACCTAGATCATAAGTATTAGCTGTGACAAAGAACCCAGGAGTTGCGGTTTGAGACACAACACTCTACAATAATTACAATTTGTGAAAATGCGCCTCACAAAAACGCAGACAGATGTCTGATTGTGATCATAATCACAGATCAAGCTCACCAATGTTAGTGTATGGGTCCGTAAGAAAAGAAAAACAACAACATTTGGACAGCACTTGGAGGCCATCCTCGTTCTTGGCATATTTCACACACTGTTTTATGGGAGAAACTTGAGAACCCTCTATGTTTTTTTATGTGAGAAAAACTGATGCATTGAACAACCTCTGATGAAAACCTCCTCAAACATTGATGACGTACAGACAGGTTTTTTGCATGCAAGAAAAATCAGTGACGTCTGAATGAGGCCTTTTACCGACAGTACATCAGTCTTCTTTACTCCTCAACACCCGGCACCATGCTCCACTCCTCGACTGATGGCTCTGCCTTCTGCCAGCTAAATACTTAACGTGGGCAGAGGGAACTGTCAGTCAAGGAAAGGAAGGCGACATTGGGTGGAGAGTAATGAAGAAGCCCAATGTAATCTCTGTGCACCAACATGGATTTCCATCTCATTAGCATATACTTACAAAATACAGTGGAGCCTTGGATTAAGAGTAACTTGGATTGAGAGCGTTTTGCAAGACAAGCAAAGCTTTATAAAAATGTGTAACTTGGTTTAAGAGCAATGCTTTGAAATAAGAGCAAATACTCTCTGTGTACACTTCCAGTTCTGTCCTTTCACCGCGCTCTGGAGGTAACTTTCTGTACATATATACTGTATACAGTATACCATTATACAGTAGTACAGTATATACTTATATACTAACATGTCTATCAATTTGCATTTGTGGATACAGTATTGTACTTTCTGATAACCAGTACAGCACATTGCTTGTACTGTACCTCTCGCACACCAACAATTCTATTGTAAGCTAATGTGCAGTTTAACCTGCTTTATATGCTTTTACTGTACTGTTTAGTATTTTGTATTAGTGTACTGTAATAATTTTATATGAATACAGTACATTATTTTGTATTACTGTAATAAATTTGTATAAATATAATAAATATTTTTGGGTTGTGGAACGAATTGTCTGCATTTCAATTATTTCCTATGGGAAAATTTGCTTTGATATAAGAGTAACTTGGTTTAAGAGCACACTCCTGGAGCCAATTATGCTCATAATCCAAGGTTCCACTATATATGATCGGTAATGGAGCAATGCTTGTGCTCATACAGGTGTTAACTTATATTTTCAAGAACTACACAGCCATGTTTCTGTTGAAGGGATATAAGGTTGATGATATACTACCTTTAACACTAGAAGTCCCAGAGAGGAGGTTGTTTTCCATTGAGTTTAGCCATTTAGTTTCTAGTTAGTTCTATTCAGTTTCATTTCAGTTCATTTGACTCTTTCGGGACTTCAGGGGGGGAACTCGAAATTTCTGGGACTTCTAGTGTTAATTTGATGTCATTAAGAAAAACACTGAGACAAGCAGACTCGGCATCCTCAGCAAGTACCCAACAGCAGTTACTGACACTTTCCACGAGGTCAACGCACATAGACCACTGTTTCTAAAGATTCTTCTATGGCGAGTACGACGTTCTCTTTAAAGGCAAGGCCTTTTCTTAACCAGACTTTCATCTCAGGAACCTGTAGCACAAGTTGTCTAGCATCTTAAAGGGAACCTGTCAGGTGCAATATGCACCCAGAACCACGAGCAGCTCTGGAACATATTGCTAATCCCTGCCTAACTGTCCCTGTATACACTAGTATAGATAAAGAGATCTTTAGAAAAAGTATTCCTATAGATCCTTTATGATATGCTAATGAGCGCACGGACAAGTCCAAGGGCGTTATATCCCCGGACTGGTTCACCCTCTTAGCATGTTAGCTTGCTCACAAGGGCGATGCATGTACTTGTGTTCCTTGTCACTGCTTCAGATGCCAGGTTTAAAGTGAGTGTGCATGATCAGAAATCCTGGTACTTGCGGTTATGCGAACTAGACCTCTCTGAAACCGGGGCGCGTACACCCAGCTTCAAAGTGCATATGACCAGAAGTGCGTACTGACCCTATACCCAGCGTCTGAAGCGGTGACAATGGACACAGGTACACACATCGATCCTGTGGGCGAGCTAACATGCTAAGAGGGTGGACTAGTCATGGGAAATAATGCCCTTGCGACTAGTCTCTGCACTTATTAGCACACCATAAAGGATCTTTAACTACTACATGCTGGGACAGTTAGGCAAGGATTAGAAATATGCACCCACAACTGCTCGTGGTTCTGGGCACATATTGCACCTGACAGGTTCACTTTAAGACCCCATACACATTAGCCTAATGTCGGCTGAAACCGCTATTGTTGACATTATCGGCTGATGGGCTATTGTGCATGGGGGTGCTGACTGACTGATGGCTCAGAGTGATGTCCCATGTTAGATCTGAGACTGCCAACTGCATTGTTATTCCTGAGATAAGCCACTAACCGATGTGTCAGCTGGCAGATTTCACATAGAGAATAAAGGAGTGCACGCTCGGTAGAGCGAGCACTCCTATATATGGGAGTTTCAGCTGAGATAGCGATTGGCAGAAGTACCGTTCTCATATCTAATTTGTATGGCCAGCCTTACAATTGACATGTTATATCAGAGATGGCTTAAGAGGTTTGTCTGCATCTATAAAATAAAACTGATATTGTGAGAAGCACACTACAATGGTCAAACGCCCTGCACAGCCCTTGTCCTTCTACAGAGATAACTGTTTATTCATTATGCACTACAGAGCCATATTGTACAGTGCGTTTATTTGTAGAATTCCTCTTTAGCTGCTTCTATATGCACAGGATAACATTGCTGCATTGCGAGTCTAAACATTCTCACAAAGCATAAAAATCACTTTTCGGCATTTGGTTTCTTACTAGTTTGTCCTGACTGGGCGATCACCATGGAAGAAGCCGGGCAATCACTCAACACAGCGATAACTGTAAACTTTATATATTGATAAAAGGGTACACAAATGTAACAAATCTTAGCATTTAAAACTCAATATGCACTAAAATACAGGAACTAAACTACAAGATAATAACCGGGTATTATAAAACACCAATTCTTCTCAACAGCATTAATCCCTTAATTTCCTAGCTCTGCTGGAGATGTCAACAGAAAGATGGAAACCTAAAACACTCATGGCTAGATGCCTTTTGGTGAGGGAGAGGGAAATTAAAAAAAAAATCATGCAATTTGTAGCTTATATATGAAAACGGAGACAGAAGTCTTTAAATTTGCCTAATGAACACTATACCCCATAATCACATAGTCACTAATCAACATCGCTAGGTCCCCCGAGGAAGTCATTTGCACGAAACACGTGTTGGGACTACTCCCCATGTGTCCCCGCATGTGCCCTTACTTACTCTGGTAAGCCCCACTCTGGTTTTTGCGCTGTGGTGATGTTACATGTAATTGCTGGCTTAATATGTATTGACATTTTTATATTTTTTTTGTGTGATCATGTCCTGTATATTATCCTTCTGGAAGTCAGCTGGCTATCCTGAATGTTTTCACTTGATGACCCAGCGCTCACCACTGTGGGGAATTAAGTGTACCACCTATATCGCTGTATGTACCTTTGCAACATGCGGCTTCACATCGGGATTTAATCGCTTCTCTGTCTTAACCTGCTCTTAAAAGGGTGGTTCACCCATTTTTTTTATTTTCTGTAGGAGTTCTACTTACCTTTCTAGGCGTTTTCTCCATTGTCTTCTGTTTCCAGTTCTGGCACTGAGCGGCGCTATCCTGCACGCTCAGTGCCGGTCACATGACCCCCTGGAGCTGTGGCCGCCAGCATCCTCTGACGTCCCGGCATTTCCGGGCTCTCAAACAAGACGGGTACGTCAGACGAGGCTGGCACCACTCAGATTGAGTGACAGGGCTGTGGGCGGTGACAACCGCACATCACAGCCCAGTATCGAGGGGAGGATCCGGAGGACGTCAGTGTGGAGCCGGCGTCCTGCAGATGGTGAGGCACGAGGCGCCAGTGTGCAGTACAGGGGGGGTGGGGGTTCTTCACCTGAATCCCCCCCCTGCACGTAAGTGTCTGATCACACTCTCCACCCGCCCGCTCTGCTGCAATGTAAGGACAGCGGCCGGTGTCGGGCAGTGTAATCATCTGCTCCTCCCAGCAGCAAGACACTGACAGGCATGTCACCGCTGTGCTCTGCCATCTGTCCTGCTGCATGGGACCAACTGTCTGCACTCTGTCACCTGCACCACAAGTCACAGAGTGCCCCCCTCTTATCCCTCTCTCCTCTCCCCTCTCTTTTCCCTCGCTCTCTTCCCCCCTCGCTCTCTCTCCCCCCCGCTCTCTTTTCCTCCCCCCCGCGGTCTCTTTTCCTCCCCCCCGCGGTCTCTTTTCCTCCCCCCGCGCTCTCTTTTCCTCCCCCCCGCGCTCTCTTTTCCTCCCCCCCGCGCTCTCTTTTCCTCCCCCCCCTCGCTCTCTTTTCCTCCCCCCCTCGCTCTCTCTCTCTTTTCCCTCGCTCTCTCCTGGCATGGTCAGTACAGAAATCTCTCCATCGTGGAGGGGTGAGAGGGAGTAATAAACATGGAGTCCCTACTGTGTCTGTGTATTTATTTCTAATAAAGTATTTTTCTCTGTGTGGTCTTTTTTTTTTTAAACCCTTTATTGGAGATTCTTAATGGCCAGGTCAAACTTGGCCTGACATTAAGAATCTCGGGCTTTATACCAGCTGGTAAAACATAGCTGGTATTAACCCCTTATTACCCAGCGTGCCACCTGCCACCAGGGCCACTGGAACAGTTGGATACAGCGCCAGAAGATGGCGCTTCTATGAAAGCGCCATTTTCTGGGGCGGCTGTGGACTGCAATTCGCAGCGGGGGGCCCAGAAAGTTTGGGCACCCTTCACTGCGGATTCCAATCCTTAGCTGCCTAGTTGTACCTGGCTGGACTCAAAAATTCGGCGAAGCCCATGTCATTTTTTTTTTTTTAATTATTTCATGAAATAAAAAAAAAAAAAAAAAAGAAGGGCTTCTCTATATTTTTGGTTTCCAGCCGGGTACAAATAGGCAGCTGGGGGTTGGGGGCAGCCCGTAGCTGCCTGCTGTACCTGGCTAGCATACAAAAATATGGCGAAGCCCACGTCATTTTTTTAAAAAAGTTTTCAGGCTAAAACCTTTATAAAAAAAAAATGCTTCCCTGGATTTCTATTGCCAGTGAAAGTAACACCAAGCAGCGGTGGTAGCTGCTTGGTTTACCCTTAACAATAGAAAATGCAGCGGGAGCCCACAAACAATGTGATTTTTTTTTTTATTTTTTATTTTTATTGAATTTAAAAAAAAAAAAAAAATAAATCTACATGGGCTTCGCCCATCGAGGACCAGAGCATTTTACTGCTCAATTCATCCCAAGTAATCAGATGACTGCAGTGTCTGTCAATTACTTGTTCTGTGTCCCCCTGCATCCATTGCAGCGTGTACGGGCTGTGAGGTCAACGGAGTTCAGTCCAGCACTGGAGTCAGCTGATCTGAACTCAGCTGAACTCCAGCCTGCACACGCTGCGATGGATGCAGGAAGACATAGAACAAGTAAGGTCTAAGCCACACGGCGAGAAAAACAGTGCGAGTGGAGTGCGATCAAACATCGCATTCCACTCGGACCAATATTAGCCTGTGTGTCAGTGCACATGAGCGATTATTTTCTCCGCCCTAATTGGACCGAGAAAACAATTGCAGCATGCTGCCACTGTAATGCAAGACTCTCTCTTTTACCCATTCAAGTGTATGTGGTGAGAGAAAAATCGCACTGCACTTGCGGTACATCGGTGGACTACGAAGGAGAGAGGGAGAGAAATCCCTCCCACCACTCCTCAGTGCTGGCCCACCCCTCGAGTGCCGGACCGCCCCCCGCAGCTGAGGTCTGCTTGCAGAGTCGGACCTCAGTCGCAGGGACACACGCATGACACTCAGCTCTGCTGTACTGAGCGTGAGCCGAGTGTAATGCGAGGGGATCGCAGTAATCCCCGTGTGGCCCCAGCCTGATCGGCCGACACTTGAGTCAGCTGATCTGAACTCAGCTGAACTCCTGTACACACAGCCCGTACACACAGCCCGCACACAGTCACATGTGACCGGCAGCAGGCAGCGACTGCTGTTAAGGCTACATTCACATGACCGTTCCGTTTTTGCGGGCCACAAAAAACGGTCCTTTTTTTCACGGATGCATCCTAGTGGCATCCGTGTGACATCTGCGTGCCTTCCGTTTTTTTTGCGAACCGCAAAAAACGGAAGCAGCAAGAAAGATAAATAGATGAGTAGATATAGAAATGAATAGATAGATATAGAGACAGAGGGATAGAGGAAGGAAGGAATGAATGAATGAATGAATGAATGAATGGATAGATAGATAGATAGATAGATAGATAGATAGATAGATAGATAGATAGATAGATAGATAGATAGATAGATAGATAAGAAATACATATATAATGTCTTACCCCCTGCATATTCTAAGCTGGCACCCTTTTGTGACTTTCATGTGGCACTAAGGGGTGCTTAGCCTTGTATTTAGTAAAAAAATAAATAAATAATAAAAAAAAAATGACATGCGGTCCCCCTATCTTTTGTAGCCAGCTAGGGTAAAGCAAACGGCTGCAGCCTGCAAACCACAGCTGGCAGCTTCACCTTGGCTGGTAATCCAAAACAGAGGGCACCACACACTGTTATTTTAAATTAAATAAATAATTTAAAACAAAAAACACGGGGTCCCCCAAAATTGGATCACCAGCCAAGGTAAAGCGGACACATACACACACACACTGTAGATACGCGCACACATACACACACACACTGTATATACGCGCACACATACACACACACACTGTATATACGCGCACACACACTTTCTTCCCCTGGCTGTGTAGAGCTGCTGCTGTCTGTGTGATTTCTCTCAGTCAGTGCATCCACTGGGAAGAGGCAGGGAGGAGGGTTTGGGTGGGAGCAGAGTGGGTGTATTAGACACAATGGGTGTGTTAGATAAGCTAGACACCGCCCTAGAGCCACAAAGAATTCTGGGACTTGTAGGAACTGAACACAGGAAGTCAGAGGAGAGATTAACCCCATCAGAGCTGGAGCCAGCAATGAGCATGTGCTGCTAGTGCACAATAAAAGCTAATTTTGCTGAAAAAACATAATAGATGTGTTGAGGGGCACATATTAGCAAGATTTATCAGAAAAAAAAAAATCAGTTTTGGTAACTGGACAACTTCTTTAAAACACTGTTATTGTCTATACCCCTGTTATACTTTGTGTCTGACCAGTTAAAAATAAAAAAACATTTTTTATGTGCACTAGCGCTGTTGATTGGTGACTATGTGATTATGGGGTATAGTGTTCATTAGGCA
The DNA here is from genome assembly GCF_048569485.1 of Anomaloglossus baeobatrachus. Lineage (NCBI taxonomy): Eukaryota > Metazoa > Chordata > Amphibia > Anura > Aromobatidae > Anomaloglossus > Anomaloglossus baeobatrachus. The sequence goes on along the minus strand of NC_134358.1, from coordinate 265,452,123 downwards.
AATTTAAAGACTTCTGTCTCCGTTTTCATATATATGCTTTTTGAAGTTGTTGCCTTTTATCTTTGATGAAGTCCATATATACTGCCCTATGTTTTCTAATTTGTAGCTTAACAGCTCAATTTACCCTTAAAGGCACTCTGTTAGGACGTTTTTGCTATGTAATGAAAAGCCAGCATGCTGTAAGAGTTAATATGCAGTTTATAGCCAGAAGTCTCTTATCTCATAGTCTGCTTTACTTGCAATGTTAAGGTAGTGTCACACACAGCGACGACGACAACGACGTCGCTGCTACGTCACCATTTTCTGTGACGTTGCAGCGACGTCCCGTCGCTGTGTGTGACATCAAGCAACGAGCTGGCCCCTGCTGTGAGGTCATTGCTCGTTGCTGAATGTCCTGCTTCATTTTTTTCGTCGTCGCTCTCCCGCTGTGAAGCACACATCGCTGTGTGTGACAGCGAGAGAGCGACGAAATGAAGCGAGCAGGGAGCAGGAGCCGGCGTCTGGCAGCTGCGGAAAGCTGTAACCACTGTAAACATCGGGTAACCAAGGGAAGACCTTTCCCTGGTTACCCGATATTTACCTTCGTTACCAGCCTCCGCCGCTCTTGCTGCTAGTGCCGGCTCCTGCTCTGTGCACATGTAGCTGCAGTACACATCGGGTAATTAACCCTATGTCTACTGTAGCTAGGATAGCAAGGAGCCAGCGCTAAGCAGTGTGCGCGGCTCCCTGCTCTCTGCACATGTAGCAACGTTATGATCGCTGCTGCGTCGCTGTGTTTGACAGCTAAGCAGCGATCATAACAGCGACTTACAAGGTCGCTGTTACGTCACAGAAAATGGTGACGTAACAGCGATGTCGTTGTCGCTGTCGCTATGTGTGAACCCAGCTTTAGTCTAAGCTTCTTGGCTTTATCATTAGTGGGTCTGAGCAGCCTGTGAGCTGTAGTCCGACTCTGCCCCCTTCTGTGATTAGCAGCTTATGTCTATGGAAATGTACACTAAAAAATGTGGGCGGGGGCAGCTCTCTAGAGCTCTGCTACATTTCACTATCAGAAAGGCTGCACCCAGTAATTTAAGTGATACATTATTAAATTCAGAATAGCTTTGCCTACATCATGCAGCTATCACAAGAGTAAGCAAAAACCTACTGACAGATTCCCTTTAACTACTATCAAAACTGTCATTTAAAGATTTTGGATATTAAATGCTTAAAGGGCTGCTCCACTACTTTTATATTAAAGGTTAGAGGTGATGGGACTGAACAATACAACATAGTCAACTGCGTGGTGGCCACGACAGTGTACTGAAGATCATTTACAAGTTATAATATGGGAGGATATGGCGCAGTACCCAGCTGTGGCCATTGCACAGTTGACTGAGCTGTTCAACTCCATAGCTGCCAAAGTCCATCTGATGCCAGCAGCGAGAACAGCAGATTGGTGGCCAAGCCAGGCGTCAGACCCCCACTAATCTGATGTTAATGACCTATACCTGGGATAAATCATCAAAACAAAAAAATAGTACAGCAACACTTTAAGGCTATGTGCGCACGTTGCGTACTAGCCCTGCAGATATTTCTGCAGCGATCTGAAGAGCACATGTGCGCTTTAGATCGCTGCAGAAATGTCCGTAGTGAGCGCAGATTCCATGCGCTCTGCCTGCAGCTCCTCCCATAGACAGAGCAGGAGCTGCCGGCAAAGCGCAGGAAAGAAGTGACATGTCACTTCTTTTTGCGCAGCGCTTCGGCAGTAGCCGAAGCGCTGCGCTCTTAGACGCCACGTGCGCACGGCCCCTGCACAATCTCCATAGACTGTGCAGGGGACGCAGGACGCATGCAGTTACGCTGCGCTACAAAGCGCAGCGTAACTGCATGTTTTTACGCAACGTGCGCACATAGCCTAAGGCTACAAAAAGTTGGAAAGATACTATAATTGTAGTAGAGATATACTGTATGTATGTGCCCACGATCAGGACTCAATGCATCTTGGACGCAGCGGATCCTGACCTGAGGGTCCACGAGTCTCCTCCACAGGAGACCGCAGCTGCTTGTATCCACAATCAGGGTTCAGTGCGCTGTGGTCCGTCGCTTGTGTTCTCCCTACGGAGGACATGCAAATCAGCAGCAAACAATTGACATGCTGCGGTCTGGAAAGCCGCACTGCAGGTCAGTGTTTGCTGCGGAGAAAACAAGCACAGTGGGCACAGGATTTCTAGAAACCCATCCACTGTATTCGTACTGTACCATGCAGCGCTTTGGAAGCAGCTGAAGCATGTTACATCCAAAACGCTGCAAACACTGATCGTGGGCACACACCCTTATAAAAAGCTAAAATGGGCAAGAGACAACAAAACGGCTAAGGCCCTGTGCGCACATTGCGTTTTTAGCTGCATTTTTGCTGCAGAAATTTCTTGAGAAATTCTTGTAACCTTTCTGCAGACATTCCCCAGCAAAACCTATGGAAAAAAAAATAGCTGTGCGCATACTGCGTTCTTTTCTCAAGAACATTCCTTCTGTAGAATTTCTTGAGGAAAAGAATGAGCATGTCACTTCTTTTCTGTAGGTACCTGCATTTTTTGCCATAGATAATGGTAAAAAACCGCAAGGACTAACCTGCGGAAAAAAACGCACCAAAAGTGCAACATGCGTTATTGGTGCGTTTTTTGAACGCAAGTGCACTAATCTTTTACTCTCAAGAAATTTCTTGAGAAAAATCCTTTTTCTAGTGCGGACATGGCCTAAATATATAAATATCTGGAGCAAGTGGGAAGAAGCTTGTAACTGAAATAAAAGAAAATATTTATTTATGAATTATAGCTAAAGCTGACTTGTATGTAATGCATTTCAACTTTAAATGGGTTTTCTCGAGTTGTCTCTTGAGCATCTCAAAGCTACGAGGGGCTGCTGATAAGTCTTTGACATTGTGATTTTTTTTTTTTTCTATAGTAACAAATGTTACATCACATGAAAGTCTTATGTGTCTAATATGTTTTTAAAATTTTGTGTTTGTTGCTTATGGCAACAGTGTTCTACGCACGCGGGAAAACAAAATGGCGGACTCTAATGCGATATTCACAGCAACTGAGAGAAGAGGAGTGATAAAATTCTTGTTTCTGCAAGGAAAGTCCAAGAAGGATATTCATGGTGATATGTCGCAGACATTGGGGGATCAATGCCCTACATATTCCACAGTTAAGAACTGGGTTGCCAAATTTAAAACGGGCCACTTCAGCACCAATGATGAGGAACGTCCTGGACGACTGAGAGTGGTTGTTGTTCCAGAGATCGTCGATGCTGCGCACAACCTCATACTGAAGAATCAACGAATGTCAGGTAAAGCAATAGTAGACATCATGGGGATTCCCGTGAATGTGTTTGTCTCATTATCCAGTTACAACAGAAAAAGTTTTGGTACCGTGTTAGCCAGTTGAAAAATGATTGATTGTTCTCAGTGAGAGAAACAAAATTATTATTTTGTAGTTGGGATACCTTTTAATGGCTAACTAAAATAAAATAAAATGATGTTACAAAGCAAGCTTTCGAGACACCTCAGGTCTCTTCATCAGGCATGGTATGACAAAATATCTGAAGAAACACAAACAGAGCAGAGAGATGGCATAATAAAAGACATTTAAATAAGCAAACACTGAGCTTAAGGCCCCGTCACACTAAGCAACATCGCTAGCAACATCGCTGCTAATGAACAACTTTTGTGACGTTGCTAGCGATGTTGCTGTGTGTGACATCCAGCAACAACCTGGCCCCTGCTGTGAGGTCGTTGGTTGTTGCTGAATGTCCTGGGCCATTTTTTAGTTGTTGCTGTCCTGCTGTGAAGCACAGATCGCTGTGTGTGACAGCGAGACAGCAACAACTAAATGTGCAGGCAGCAGGAGCCGGCTTCTGCAGAGGCTGGTAACCAATGTAAACATCGGGTAACCAAGAAGCCCTGTCCTTGGTTACCCGATATTTACCTTCGATACCAGCCTCCCCCGCTCTCACTGCCTGTGCTGCCGGCTCCTGCTCTGTGCACATGTAGCTAGCTGCAGGACACATCGGGTTAATTAACCTGATGTGTGCTGTAAGTAGGAGAGCAGGGAGCCAGCGCTCAGTGTGCGCTGCTCCCTGCTCTGTGCACATGTAGCTAGCTGCAGGACACATCGGGTTAAATAACCTGATGTGTGCTGTAAGTAGGAGAGCAGGGAGCCAGCGCTAAGCATTGTGCGCTGCTCCCTGCTCTGTGCACATGTAGCTGCAGCACACATCAGGTAATTAACCCGATGTGTCCTACAGCTAGGAGAGCAAGGAGCCAGCGCTCAGTGTGCGCTGCTCCCTGCTCTCTGCACATGTAGCTCCGTGCGGTGGTAACCAAGGTAAATATCGGGTTGGTTACCGATATTTACCTTAGTTACCAAGCGCAGCATCTTCCACGCGGCGCTGGGGGCTGGTCACTGGTTGCTGGTGAGCTCACCAGCAACTCGTGTAGCCACGCTCCAGCGATCCCTGCCAGGTCAGGTTGCTGGTGGGATCGCTGGAGCGTCGCAGTGTGACAGCTCACCAGCAACCTCCTAGCAACTTACCAGCGATCCCTATCGTTGTTGGGATCGCTGGTAAGTTGCTTAGTGTGACGGTATCGTTGTTGGGATCGCTGGTAAGTTGCTTAGTGTGACGGTACCTTTAGAGAGGGAATCCTTAATTAGCTTTGATTAGTGGTGTGAAAGGTTTATTGTCCCAATATCCATGTAGGATCAGAGGCATGGTGCCCTAGCAGTCTCTGTAACAGACTCCTCAGATTCTATAGTGAGTCTTAAATCCTCCTGACAGGTTGAGTCCTGTGTCCACAGAGTTAAACATTTTAATGAATTTGTACTCCAAGACCCTTCCATGATTCTGTGATCTGAAGTTGCCTTTTAATATGACGAATTTCATGTGGTTTATGCTGTGTCCTGAAGCGCAGAAATGTTTGGCCACAGGTAAATCAGTTTTTTTGTCTGTTATTGTGTCGGTGAGATCTCATTCTTGCTCTCAGTCTCTGTCCTCTTTCTCCAACATAGAGGCCCCCAATAGGACACATAGTGCACAGGATTAAGTACACCACGTTGGATGAGGAGCATGTGAATGTCCCAGGAAACTTATAGTCCTGCTGTGTGTTAGGGATCTGTATCCGGTGTATTCATTATCCATGAACATTTGGACATGAGGAAGCTATCTGTAAAGTGGGTCCCCAAATGTTTGACAACAGATCAGAGAAGCATGTGATTGAAAAATTCCTGGTCCATTTGTCAGCGATTCTGAACTGATAAGAACTTCCTGGATCAACTGGTCACTGTGGATGAGACCTAGATTTATTTGTATGACCCTGAAAACAAGAAGCAGTCAAAAGAGTGAAGGCACAGTGGCTCTCCTCGTCCAAAGAAGTTCAGGGTGCTGACGTCTGTGTTCCAGGATAAGGAGGGCATGCTGCTGGTGGATTACCTTGAAATGGGTTCCACCATCAATGCAAGGTATTACATTGAACTTCTGGACCAATTGAAGGCAGCTCTGAAGGCCAAAAGGTGCGGCAAGCTGTCCAAAGGAATCTTGTTCCTGCAAGACAACACCTTTGCTCACACTGCACAAGCGACAATGGCAAAACTGGCAGAGCTGGGCTTCCAGCTGGGTGACCACCCACCTTATTCACCAGATCTAGCTCCCTCCGACTATCATCTGTTTCCAAACCTGAAGAAACACCTCAAGGGAACCAAATTTCACACCATTTCGGATGCCATGGCTGCTACGGATGCCTGGTTTGAGACACAACCGAAACCCTTGTTTTTGCTAGGCTTACAGAACTTAGAATATTGATGTAAGAAGTGTGTTGACATCAGTGGAGAGTATGTGGAATAAATGTAAAGTTTCATCATCCAATCTCGTTTCTTTCTAGGTAAAGCCAAAGACTTATCAGCAGACCCTCGTATGCTGTCTCCTTTCAGTCTCTTTGCTTTGTGGTTTCTGGCAAGACGGGCTCTCCTAGAGTGACAGTTGTGGTGAGTAATAGAGCTGTATTAGAAGCAGAACTATGAAATTCAGCACAAGTTCTGGTGTTACACATTCAGCTAGTAGTTTCTCGATTAGACACTGTTCATATTATATTTACACAGAGGTTATAAGTGCAATTGAACAAGCACACAGGTCCAACCAGCAAGAGCAGAGAGCCTCGATTAGCAGACCTGCTATGAAAGCTGAGAACTGGTGACTTCTACCTGCATCTCTCCAGAAGCAGAGAGGGAGACCTAGGGAGGTGAATAGCTAACTGCTGTATAAAAATCAATGGGCTGGAGAGTGCCAACTGGGATGTTCTTTAACAGGGTCTGGAGGCCAAACTCCATGGAAACCAGCTATATACTATGTAAGATAAAAGCTCTCATTGCATGACAATGATAGCAAATAGAATAAGCAGGTAAAATGCAAACTTATTTTTATTATTATAAAATCATTTTCACGTTGAGTAACTAAATAAAGCAATTTAAGTACTTTAAAGGGAACATGTCAGGTCCCATATGCATTCTGACCTACAAGCAGGGTGATGTGTGGCCTAGAAACCCCTTCCTACCCATCCCAGTGTTGTATTATTGTGTAATATAAATTTATTAAAAAAGTTTTATAACTTACATGTTCCCTACGTAAATAAGCAGAGGGTCTAGTCCCCTGGGCGTCTCTTTGCCCCATGGGCATTTGCATGCTTTCCGTGGCATCATACCCCTGTGGGCGTGATACCATAGATTTACATGAGTGACGTCACCGTCAGCTCCTGGAGATCCCGCACGTGCGTGCTTTCCATTCACACAACTTTCTTATCCGGGTATTTGCTTATCAGTTTCACAAGCGCACTGTGCATTATCAGAAGACTCCTGCTGTTCCGACCATGCGCAGAGCGCGTCTAATGCCGGCGTCACACGACACGATCTATCGTGCGATCGCACCCGCACCCGCCCCCGTTGTTTGTGCGTCACGGGCAATTAGTTGCCCGTGGCGCATAAAGTCGTTAACCCCCTGTCACACGCACTTACTTCCCGCACGACGTCGCTGTGGGCGGCGAACATCCACTTTCTGAAGGGGGAGGGACGTTCGGCGTCACAGCGACGTCACACGGCAGCCGGCCAATAGAAGCGAAGGGGCAGAGATGAGCCCATATCCTGCCTTCCGCATTGCCGTCGGTAAGCTGTGTTTGTCATTCCTGGGGTGTCACACGGAGCGACGTGTGCTGCCACGGGAACGATGAACAACCAGAGCACAGAAGGAGGAACGACGTTTTGAAAATGAACGACGTGTCAACGAGCAACGAAGGTGAGTATTTTTGCTTCTTCACAGTCGTTCGGAGGTGTCACACGGTACGATATCTCTGACAATGCCGGATGTGCATCACTAACGACGTGACCCCGACGACTTATCGCCCGATATATCGTACCGTGTGGCGCCGGCATTACACTGGCAAGTAAACACCCGGATAACAAGGCTGCGCGAATGAAAAGTGCGCACGTGCGGGATCTCCAGGAGCTGATGGTGACGTCGCTCATGTAAATCAATGGAATTACGCCCACAGTGTGATATAAACATGCAAACGCCCACGGGGCAAAGCAACGCCCAGGGAACTAGAGCCTCTGCTCATTTACACAGAGAACCAGAAAGTTATACAACTTTTTTTTATAAATTCATATTACACAATATTACAACATACAGGGATAGGTAGGAAGGGGTTTCTAGGCCACACATCACCCTGCTTGTAGGTTACAACGCATAAGGGACCTGAAAGGTTCCCTTTAAGCTAAAACTGCTCTTTACAGGGAATCTGTCACCAGGTTATTGCTCCCCCATCTGAGATCAGAATAATGTAGAGGACAGACACCGTGATTCCAGCGACGAGTCACTTACTGAGCTATTTTATGTCATTTTGATAAAATCAATGTTTTCTCTGTACAGATCTAGCAATTATACAGAGCTCAAGAATATGTTGGACTATTTGGCAGCAGGAAAAGTAGTCCTCTAATGATAATCTACTGCTGATTAATCAGTGATTTTATAAAACCTACACTAAGCAGCCCAGTAAGTGACACATCGCTGGAATCAGGATCATTATGCTGCTCTCAGATTAGGTGCCAAAACACAAATATATTCTTTTTAAGTCAAGAGCCTTTACAAATTATATAGACAAAATACATTAATAACATTAAAACATCTCTCTCTACAACATAAGACAAAAGGTTGACTAAAATCTCACAATTTTTAGAAAGGTTGTATAATCTATGATAATTCTGTAGTTAAATTGCGATCACAACATTGGCTGAAAACAATCATAAAATTGTCCTCATTACTTACCTTATTTTCCGGCGTATAAGAGGATTCCAACTTTTCCAGTTTAAATATATAGTTTGGGATATATCATATATACTTAAGTGTAAGCTGACCCGAGTAATATCCCCATTGTTTAGTGATGTCCCCTGCAGTAATGTGCCATTGTTATATAATGTCCTCTGCTGTAATGTCTCCATTGTTTAGTAATGTCCCCTGCAGTAATGAGCCCATTATTTAATAATGTCCTCCTGCTGGTTCCCTTTTGTCCCCTACCATGCAGTTGTTTACAAACAATACAAGATATTCTCACCTCTCCTTCATTCCCGCGGTGCCTCCAGCTGTTTCTTGCCATCTGCAGTCACATAGACACCTCCATGATAGCTTGTACGGAGCTATCACGGAGGCGTCTGTGTGCCTGTGGTCTGCAAGAAACAGCTGGAGGCACCGCGGGAACGAAGGACAGGTGAGAATATCTTTTATTGTGTGTAAACGACACCCGTCGTATAAGACGACCCCCGACTTTTGAGAATATTTTCAGGGGTTAAAAAGTCATCTTATACTACGGAAAATACGGCATTTCTGATTTGCATATTACTACATTAGGATTGAGTTAGGATACACTTAGAACTAAATAAGGAATATGGAAAAAAAACAGGGTTGGCAAAACATGAATCTCTTCTAAAAAATCCACTATGTTCAAAATGACAAAATATGCTGTACATTGGTTAATATAGTAAAACTCCACTCTAAAGCCAAAGAAAGCACGTTTAACATAGTCAGTTTTGGCCACCGATGTGTATGTGACCCATGTGATATGTACCAGAAAAAAAAAAAATGCATGACTCGGAAGTTGATGTTTTTTGTATTAAAGATGTGCAAAGATAGAAAAAATTTACAGCTATTAACCAAATAAATACTTAAAAGTAAAAATAAAGACATTGAGTCCACCCCATTTTTGATGACCAGCATAAGTAAAGCAGACAGATGTGAGCTGATATAATCAGGCTGGGAAGGCCCATAGTTATTGCGCCCTTATCAGCCTAATAATGTCATCCCACAGCCGCTCCTTCACTTCGGCTCTACCCCATTGTCACTGCACCAGGATAATGGATTATGGGGTTCACGTCAGCTGTGTAGTGTTAGTTGGAATTAAGCCTTGGTGTTAGTAATGGAGAGGTGTCTATCAGATACCCCCATTACTTACTCAGTAATTAAAAAAAAAAAAAAAAAAAAAAACACAAAATAATTTATTTCAATAAACTCTCTGAAACTTTCCCTCATTTACCATTTTATTAAAAAAAAAAAAAAAGGCTAAAGCGGGCTTTACACGCTACGATATATCAAACGATATGTCGTCGGGGGTCACGTCGTTAGTGACGCACATCCGGCCTCGTTTGACATATCGTAGCGTGTAACACAAATGAGCGACTGTGAACGAGCAAAAATACTCACCTTATCGTTGCTCGTTGACACGTCGCACAAATCGAACGTCTTCTGTGCTCCAGTTGTTCATCGTTCCCGAGGCAGCACACGTCGCTCCGTGTGACACCCCGGGAACGACAAATACAGCTTACCTGCGGCCACCGGCAATGCGGAAGGAAGGAGGTGGGCAGGATGTTTACGTCCCGCTCATCTCCGCCCCTCCGCTTCTATTGGGCGGCCGCTGTGTGACGTCACTGTGACACCAAACATCCCTCCCCCTTCAGGAAGAGGATGTTCGCCTCCCACAGCGAAGTCGTTCGGGAGGTAAGTATGTGTGACGGGGGTTACAGAGTTTGTGCGACACGGGCAACAAATTGCCCGTATCGCATAAATGACGGGGGTGGGTGCGATCGCACGATAAATTGATAAGTGTAAAGCAGGCTTTAGTCTACCAAATTTGTTGTAGTCTAAAAAAGGATATGTGAAAAAAAAAAACAAAAACAAAACACAAAGAAATAAAAAAAAATAAATAAATAAAAGAAGACACCTACCCTAGTTCACCACTTTATTTCAAACAAAACAAAAAATTCCCAGCTTGTCTGACATAGTCCAGAGCGACTCCAATGAATTCAATCTATGGCGCATCGGTCTCTGAAGAGAGGTGACATCAGTAACATTACTGCTGTTCAGAGTCACCAGGTCATGCTGCGCGAGACCCAGCGTCTCTGATGAGGGGTAACGTTACTGATGTTACTGCTCTTCAGAGGTGCCACATCACACGCACAGTACCACTTCACCAGGAGTGACCTGATGGCCCGGCGACTCTCATGAACGGCAACGTTGATGTCACCGCTCTTCAGAGGTGCCGGGGTCTCACGCAGCTCAGCGTGACCTGGATTTGGCTGTTCGCAAAGTCCATTGAGTGTCAGAACGATGGTCCATAGACTTTAATCGGATTCACTGTGGACTACCAGGGAATTTTTTTTTCTTTTGAATAAAGTTGTGAATGAGGGTAAGCGCCTTCTTTTATTTCTCTGTGTTTGTATTTTTTTTCAATTATCCTTTTTTAGGCTATGACAGATTCAGTGGACTACGGTGGAGCTGCATGTTTTGGTTTTTTTTTTTAATAAAATTGTAAAAGAGGGAACGTTTCACAGAGTGTTTATTGAAATAAATTATTTTTTCTGTGTCTTTTTTTGTGTAACTGTGTTAGTAATGAGGGTGTCTGATAGACACCTCTCCATTACTAACATCAAGGTTTGATGCCAGCTGACACTACACAATTAACATCAACCCCATAAACCATTACCCTGATTTTCACCGCACAAGGGCAAACAGAAAAAGTGAGGCGAAGCACAGCTAATGTGATGCACCACTTCTGGGCAGCTACAGGCTTTTATTATTAGGCTGGGAAGGGCCCAATAACCATGGACCTTCCCAGCCTGATAATATCAGCTCACAGCTGTTTGCTTTACCTTTGCTGATTATCAAAAATGAAGGGGGAACCCCACGTTCTTTTAATCATTTTTTTGGTTAATAGCTGTAAAATCTCTCTCTATATCATCTTTGCACATCTTTAATACTTAAAAGACAATAATTCTTGGAATGAATTTAATTCTGGTACTTGTCACATTGACGGCGCACAGATGTCATCCATGTGCTGTATGTGTTTTCCATGAACCAGTAGACTTATTGACCCTTTTCATCCTTGCTGAAAGTAAAAAAAATGGACATGTCTCGGTGTGGATGACAGGGACACACATGTGGTTCACACAGACACACGGCCTGTGTGAAAAAACAGAAGTATGAAAATCAACATCTATTTTAAAAAATATGTGAGCGTGCGTGTGGACATATCGTGAGTACGTGTTAAGACAGACACCACACATACTGGTAACATGAACATGCAATGTGGGCGTAAAGGACAGTGTTAGGGAACATCCATATGTGCCGATAGCTCATATTGGAGTAATCTGGACAGGATAACAATTTTAAGATGAAATATAGAAGCTTACAAATAGGGATGATCGAATACCTCAAATATTCGGCTTCGCGAATATCCAACGAATAGGTCGCCGCTGTGAGAATATTCGATGCGCAATGTAAGTCTATGGGAAGCCCGAATAGTTCTGAATAGTTGTTATTCGGGTTTCCCATAGACTTACATTGCGCATCGAATATTCACAAATAGTCGCATAGCGGCGACCTATTCGGCAAATATTCGCAAAGCCAAATATTTAAGGTATTCGATCATCCCTAGTTACAAACTCTCTGATTTCCAATTAAAGATATGTTCTGCTTTTTTTATATATAATTACATTTTCATTATAAGGGGTCCTTTAAGTTTCTGTTCATGATTTTTCAATAGAAAAGGATGTGTTAAGAAATCAGGATCTTTGCCTTTAGAAGGAATCTGTCAGCAGGTTTTTTCCCCCAATCAGAAAGTAGTGTTATGAGAAAGAGAGCCTGATTTATGTTATGTATCTCTTACTGGGATGCTTGCTTCAGTTTTGACAAATCTGAATCGAGGCCGGATATGCAGTACCTAGCTGTGGCCACTACACAGTTGAAGGAGCTGTGCTACGCAGCTCCATAACGGAATAGTTTCTGTTCGACGGTGGCGGCACCAAGAACAGTTGATTGTCAGGGGTGCTGGGTGTCGCACTGCCACCGATCAGACACTGATGACCTATCCTGAGGGCAAGCCATCAATGTTAAAGAACCGGCAAACCCATTTAGTTTATCATGTTTCCAGATCTCAAAACTGTACATCAAATAGGGTCTAACTAGATGTCTTCCCTCGGCCAGACGCACTGAAGGGGTTTTCAAGTGCTGATACACTACAAGTCTCCTTAGTTCTCCGATAAACCTGGTATGTACTAAGATGAATGTTTAAAATGCATGTTATGTTAAACAATGGAGAAAACGAGCTTCCCGCGAGTCATTTTCTCTCCCTAGGCATGGTTTTAAATGCCTATTCTCTCAGTTCTCTGCCTGTTTACACACGTGCACATCATTGGGAGCAATTTATCTGTCCACTCCCAATAATAATGAGGTCCCAGATTAGCCGCCTGCTGTTCCTGCTGGGGTGTTACACAACGGTCCACTGATCTCCCTGTGAACAGCTCTTTGCGGTGGGCTGATATGCTGTTTCACTTGCTTAGATAACACTTCACACAAAGGTTTGGGATAAGACAGGTTACTGCATTTCTCAGAATACATTTCCTCCAGAAATACATTAAATACATCCTTTAAGTATACTCTGACATCTGAGGCGTCTTCTAGAATCATGCTCCGAAAAGAGAATCATAATCAGGGCGTACTATGCCAACCACTAACAGAATATGGGGCAGTAATGGATAGTTAGTATTTATATACAAATAGACCAAAAACATTTCTAAAATAGGAAGGTGTTTATGTGTAAATACAGACAAAACCCAACGATCTTTGGCGATTACTCACTACTTGGTCCATTGGATCACTAGAGTAGTAGCTTTCTGAATGGGTGCACCGGATCCACACAGGTTTCAGCAAATCCTCATCCTCCTCATCATTTCTGTCCAGCAGGTTGTCATCCAGGGGATCCTTGTCTTTTAACATAGTATAACTACTTTCTTTGCGTGACGATGGACTTTCGGAGCAGTCCTTTTCCTCTTCTTCCCATCTTGCTCGCTTGCGCTCTCTACTAGGGGACCGACTATAAACATATACAAATAATTTGTCATTTTCAGAACGGAACACCAACGTTACACTGCACATAAAATACACTCCCTACTCCGAATATCTTTCTGAATTGGTATTTAACCCCATAAAAAGTATCTGTCTGCCAAGCGATTGTCGTGCTCTCTGACAGCACAGCTCATTTCTGCACACAGGTCTACCGGCAGGGCTGGGCTGATGCACCAACAGCCTGCCCCTCCGATGAGGCAGGGAACCAAATAAATAACTTATGCAAAAGCCGAGGGAAGTAAACTCCTAAACATCTTTTCACACGGTATAGTTAAAAGCCGTGCTGATCAGTGGGAGGCAGGGACCGGAGAACTCCACCGGTCGCTCAGTTAAAGAAGGGTGTGCGTTTAGAGGTGCAAGGGCTGAATTCAAAACTAACATGCGTACGCCAAGTAATTCCGTTCTTCAGCTTCAGGGATCTGTGGGGATCCTAGGACCCAGACCCTCCCTGATCAACAGGGATTTTACAGAGTTATAATATAGCACAATGATTTTTATCAGCTTTAATAGATGGCGATGCATGTACATTGAACTAAAGTCTTTGTTCTTAGCCTGTTACTCATGAGATGAACTATGTTCTGGAAAATTAAAGGAAACCTGTCAGTCTATTCATGCTACCCAAGCCATGGGCAGCTTACATCAGAGAATGGCTGCATGATTGCTTCGCCATTTCAAGCAAAATATAGTTTGAGGGGCATGCGGAGTACTATAGACAGAGACGAGACTACCTGGACTCCTTCCCATGCCACTCCAGGTGATTGGGAGTTGGTGGGTTCTTCAAGCAGCATTTTGCTCGAAAAAAGAGAATTTTGTTTACTTACCGTAAATTCTTTTTCTTATAGTTCCGTATTGGGAGACCCAGACCATGGGTGTTTAGCTTCTGCCTCCGGAGGACACACAAAGTACTACACTTAAAAGTGTAGCTCCTCCCTCTGAGCTTATACACCCCCTGATGAGCAGACCCAGCCAGTTTAGTGCAAAAGCTGAAGGAGAATAGCCACCCACAAGTAGAACAGAGCAAGAGCCGGAACAACCGGAGACTCTGTCCACGACAACAGCCGGTGATAACACGCGGAACAAGAAATTGCCAACAGGTAACAGGGAGGGTGCTGGGTCTCCCAATACGGAACTATAAGAAAAAGAATTTACGGTAAGTAAACAAAATTCTCTTTTTCTTTATCGTTCCTTTGGGAGACCCAGACCATGGGACGGTCCAAAGCAGTCCCTGGGTGGGAAATAAACAGAAAAACTAAGAAGTAGGCAGAACCTAACTTCACAAATGGGCGACAGCCACCTGAAGGATGCATCTGCCCAAGCTCGCATCTGCCGAAGCATGAGCATGCACTTGGTAGTGCTTCGAAAAGGTGTGCAGGCTAGTCCAAGTGGCAGCCTGACAGACTTCTAGAGCCGTAGCCTGGTGCCTGAAAGCCCAAGAGGCACCGACAGCTCTGGTCGAATGTGCCTCGATCCCCGGCGGGGGAGGCACCTGAGTACTCTGGTAGGCGTCCGAAATGGTCGATCTAATCCAACGGGCTAAGGTCGGCTTAGAAGCAGAAAGGCCCTTGTGCCGACCTGTGGTTAGCACAAAAAGAGAAGTGCACCGCCTAAGTGCAGCGGTGCGAGACACATAGATCCGGAGAGCGCGCACCAGATCCAGAATATGCAGGGCTTTTTCAAAGCGATGAACAGGAGCCGGACAAAAGGAAGGTAGGGTAATGTCCTGGTTAAGGTGGAAAGGAGAGACCACCTTAGGAAGAAAGTCCGGAGTCGGACGGAGAATCACCTTGTCTTGATGGAAAACTAAAAAAGGTGACTCCGAAGAGAGCGCAGCCAAATCCGAGACTCTCCTGAGGGAAGTTATGGCCACCAGAAAGGTCACTTTCTGTGAAAGACGATACAAAGAAACCTCCCGAAGAGGCTCAAAGGGGGGTTTCTGCAAAACCGTGAGAACCAAGTTAAGGTCCCAGGGATCCAAGGGCCGCCGGTAAGGCGGAATGATGTGAGACGCGCCTTGCATGAAGGTGCGGACCTGAGCCAGCCGAGCGAGACGCCGCTGGAACAGAACTGACAGAGCTGAGACTTGTCCCTTGAGAGAGTTGAGGGACAGTCCTAGCTGCAGACCGGACTGTAGAAAAGACAGAAGGGTCGGCAAGGAGAATGGCCAAGGGGGATGGTCGGTAGAGCGACACCAGGATAGGAAAATTTTCCAAGTCCTGTGATAGATCTTAGCAGAGGAAGACTTATGGGCCCGAGTCATAGTGGAGATGACTTCAGGAGGAATACCAGAAGCCGTCAAAATCCAGGACTCAAGAGCCACGCCGTCAATTTGAGAGCCGCAGAATTCGGGCGGAAAAACGGACCTTGCGAGAGTAGGTCTGGATGGTCCGGAAGATGCCACGGCATCTCTACGGACAGATGGAGCAGGTCTGGATACCAAGCTCGCCTGGGCCAGTCCGGTGCAATGAGGATGACTCAATGGCCCTCCATTCTGATCTTGCGCAGGACTCTGGGCAAGAGAGCTAGAGGGGGAAACACGTAGGACAGACGAAACTGGGACCAGTCTTGAACCAGAGCGTCCGCGGCGAATGCCTGGGGATCGTGGGAGCGAGCCATGTAAACAGGAACTTTGTTGTTGTGACGGGATGCCATTAGGTCCACGTCCGGAGTGCCCCATTTGCGGCAGATTGACTGAAACACTGCCGGGTGCAGGGACCACTCGCCACCGTCCACGCTTTGACGGCTGAGATAATCTGCCTCCCAGTTTTCCACGCCTGGGATGTGGACTGCGGATATGGTGGACTTGGAGTCCTCCGCCCATTGAAGGATGCGTTGTACCTCCAACATTGCCAGGCGGCTGTGTGTCCCGCCTTGGTGATTGATGTAGGCAACCGCTGTCGCGTTGTCTGACTGGACTCGAATGTGCCTGCCCGCCAACAGGTGGTGAAAAGCTAGGAGAGCTAGAAGCACGGCTCTGGTTTCCAGCACATTGATTGAAAGGGCTGACTCGGACGGAGTCCAAGTGCCCTGCGCTCTGTGGTGGAGACATACCGCTCCCCAGCCGGATAGACTGGCATCCGTGGTGAGAATCACCCAGGACGGGGCCAGGAAGGAGCGCCCCTGGGACAGGGAGAGGGGCCGAAGCCACCACTGAAGAGAGCTCCTGGTCTGTGGCGACAGAGCCACTAACCTGTGTAAGGAGGAAGGCCGCCTGTCCCAACAGCGGAGAATGTCCAGCTGCAGGGGGCGCAGATGGAACTGGGCAAAGGGAACAGCCTCCATGGACGCCACCATTTGACCCAGCACCTGCATCAGACGCCTGAGGGTATAACGGCGGGGCCTCAGCAGAGAGCGCACCGCTAGCTGGAGGGACTACTGTTTGAATAAGGGCAACTTCACAAGTGCCGGCAAAGTCTCGAACTGCATCCCTAGGTACGTGAGACTCTGGGTCGGAGTTAGAGTGGATTTGGGCAGATTGACCAGCCACCCGAATTGGGCTAGAGTGGCGAGAGTGAGCGAGACACTCCGCTGACAGTCTGCGCTGGATGAAGCCTTGACTAGAAGGTCGTCCAGGTAAGGAATCACTGCCAACCCCTGGAGGTGCAGAACCGCAATCATTGCTGCCATGACCTTGGTGAATACCCGAGGGGCCGTGGCTAACCCGAAGGGGAGAGCCACGAATTGGAAATAAACTTCTCCTATTGCAAAACGTAGCCAACGCTGGTGTGAAACTGCAATTGGCACATGCAGATAGGCATCTCTAATGTCGATGGATGCCAGGAAATCCCCCTGGGTCATTGAGGCAATGACTGATCGCAGGGACTCCATGCGAAAGTGCCGCACCTGAACATGCTTGTTGAGAAGCTTGAGATCCAGGATGGGCCGGAAGGTACCGTCCTTTTTGGGAACTAGGAAGAGATTTGAGTAGAAACCTCTGAACCGTTCCCGGGCGGGAACTGGTACAATCACTCCGTTGGCCTGCAAGGCTGCCACGGCCTGCGAGAAGGCGGCGGCCTTGGAGCAAGGGGGAGTTGAGAGAAAAAATCTGTTTGGCGGGCTGGAAGAGAATTCTATCCTGTAGCCGTGGGAGATGATATCTCTCACCCACTGATCGGAGACGTGTTGAAACCAAGCGTCGCCAAAGTGGGAGAGCCTGCCACTGACTAAGGACGTCGCCGGAGCGGGCCGAGAGTCATGAGGAGGCTGCCTTAGTGGCAGCACCTCCTGCGGTCTTCTGTGGACGCGCTTTTGGGCGCCAGTTGGATTTCTGGTCCTTGGCTGAGTTAGTGGACGAGGCCGAGGGCTTAGAGGACGACCAGTTGGAGGAACGAAAGGAACGAAACCTCGACTGATTCCTACCCTGGGCAGGTTTCCTGGTTTTGGTTTGTGGCATGGAAGTACTCTTCCCGCCAGTAGCTTCCTTAATAATTTCATCCAGCTGTTCTCCGAACAGCCGGGACCCAGCAAAAAGGAGCCCAGCAAGGTACTTCTTAGAAGAAGCATCTGCCTTCCACTCTCGAAGCCACAAGATCCTGCGGATAACGAGGGAATTAGCCGAAGCCACCGCAGTGCGGTGAGAAGCCTCCAGCATGGCAGACATGGCATAAGATGAAAAAGCTGAAGCTTGGGAAGTTAAGACAACCATTTCGGGCATAGAGTCCCTGGTGAGGGAATGCATCTCCTCTAGAGAAGCAGAGATGGCTTTGAGAGCCCACACTGCTGCAAAAGTCGGGGAAAACGCAGCCCCCGCCGCTTCATACACGGATTTGGCCAGAAGGTCAATCTGACGGTCAGTGGAATCCTTAAGGGAGGTGCCATCAGCCACCGACACAACGGTCCGGGCTGAGAGCCTAGACACCGGAGGGTCTACCTTTGGGGACTGAGCCCACTCCTTGACCACCTCAGGTGGGAAGGGAAAACGGTCATCAGAACCACGCTTTGGGAAGCGTTTGTCAGGACAGGCCCTGGGTTTGGTCACAGCGGCCTGAAAACTGGAGTGGTTAAAGAACACACTCTTTACTCTCTTAGGCGAGGTAAACTGGTGCTTTTCTGCCAGAGAAGGTTGCTCCTCTGATACTGGCGGATTGAGATCCAGTACAGAATTAATGGAAGCAATCAAGTCACTAAGATCTGAGTCATCCTCGGACAGATCAATGGGGTACATGGAGTTAGCCTCCGAGCCCCCTGTAAGGGCATCCTCTTCATCCTGCGAGTCAGCTCTTGAATCAGAGCCGCGGGAGGAGGAGGGAGAGGGAACCCTGCGTCTCTTCTTAGGAGGACGGGCTCTGGGCCCTGATGATGAATCCTCTGTGAGCTCCGAACCTAAGGGACCCATAGCAGTAGGGGCACCCCGTAAAGGGGGCTGATGCATATTTATCAAAGTCCTGGACAGAAGTCCCATGGACTCAGCAAAGGACTGGGAGATAGACCTAGAAAAGGATTCTACCCAAGCCGGGGGTTCAGCCACAGGAGCAGGAGCAGCCTGAGAGACCACTGGGGGTGAGACTCCAGGCTGTGGCACCTCCAAGTTAGAGCAGACATCACAATGAGGATAGGTGCTCGGTTCAGGCAGCAGGAGCTTACATGCAGCGCATACAGAATAAAGCTTTGGAGCCTTGCTCCTCGTGTGAGACATGCTGCTGGAGTGGGGGCTCTGCAAGAGAATGAATCCCAGAGAGTATATACAGAGGTCCACAACCAGAGACCGGTTGTGGCTTACCAGACCGCTGGAGCGGTGTTGTGTGCCCTCCAGATCCCGAAGCCCGGACCCCCAAGCACAGCACTTCAGCAGGGATGCAGAGTGCAGACCAGCGCCGAGTGAACTCTGTCTGAGAAGATGGCCGCCGGAGCGAAGAGAGGGGGCGGGACTTGGCTTGGAGATCGGGATCTGGAGGGCCATAGAGACCTACAGGGGAGGAGACACACACAGCAGTGGGGAGTGTCCCTCCCTTGTGCAGAACAGCCGCCGGGAGGAGCAGAGCCTGTCCCTCTGCATGAATGACATGCGAGGGCAGAGAACAGAAACTAGGCCTCCGGCAAAGCCGGGGCCTAAATTTGAGCGGCGAGGCCGACGCGCAGGCACCATCGGCGCGGTTCTCGGGCGACAGCTAGAGAACCCGCCGGAAATGCCAATAAATACAGTAAGCACACTCTCCCCAACAATAAAGTACAGGGACCCCCAAAATATAAACGTCTCAGGTACTTAGCTGCTGAGACGCAGGGCCAGGTCCCTGGGGATGAGTGCTCTGGTCCAGCAGGGTCCTGAAGGGCTGCGGATGGAGACCGGTCTCCTGTCAGGCAGGGAAACCGTGCTGGCTCCCACTTCAAGCCAGAGCCCAGGAGGGATGGTGAAGGAGCACGGCATGTAAGGCCCCAGCCTTTGAAATCAACCTTACAACACCGCCGTCACAGTGGGGTGAGAAGGGACATGCCGGAGGTCCAGACGTGGACCCGCACTTCTTCAATCTCATTCCAAAAGGAAAAAAATCATATGAGAATGCATGTGTGGATGTATGCCTCCTGAACACAAAGCGATAAACTGGCTGGGTCTGCTCACCAGCGGGTGTATAAGCTCAGAGGGAGGAGCTACACTTTTAAGTGTAGTACTTTGTGTGTCCTCCGGAGGCAGAAGCTAAACACCCATGGTCTGGGTCTCCCAAAGGAACGATAAAGAAAGCAAGTGCACATATAGTATTATATATTATATATATATATATATATATATATATAGCTGCAGTCATGTAGCCAGGCTCTACTTCATGTTGGCTGTGGTTTGGGCAGCATCTATCAGACATCGGATGCCCTTTAAAGTTCATATTTTTGGATTTATTACTATTATCATTATTATGAAAAACCACCATTGGGTTCAGTTTAGACAAGCACTAAGCTTTGCAGACCAGCCACATTCACAGCTCCATGCACTTGCCTACTTAGCGGGCTGAAACAGGAGCTTGCTGCTATTTACCTGCAAGAGTCCGGTCTGTAAACTGAACCACACTAACGCATACTGTGATTTTTATAGAAAAATCATATACATGCAATAGCACAGTCTACAAGTGTCGTTGTATGGTGGGCTGCGAGAGACGGACAATACAGGTGTGTGATTGTAACTGTAGAATGAGGAATTCATAAAGTAAATATTGCATTGACCATCAAAACCAAAATGAGAAACCTGAAAATGTCCTAGGATACACTATAGGTTTTATAATTGTTTCCTAAAAAAATCAGTATGACCCTGCGAAAACCATAAGGGTATGTGCACACGATCAGGACCTGCTGCGTCCTGGATGCGGTGGGTCCTGGCCTGTGGGGGCCGCGAGTCTCCTCCACAGGATCTGGGTTTGGGCAGTTCTGGTCTCTCGTTGTGTTCTCTCTGTGGAGAACACTCGTGTGTCCGCAGCAAAGAATTGCCATGCTGCGGCTCGGAAAGCCACACCCCAGGTCAATTTACACTGCGGGAAGCACACATACAGTGGGCACTGGATTTCTAGAAATCCCATCCACTGTACATCGCAGAGTTTTGAACGCAGCTGAAACACGATCGTGGCACGTACCCTAAGGGTGTATATACACTGGCTGATAATCAGGAAAAGAGCATGCCGAGAAAAGCTTGTTTCCTGACAACTGTGTAGTGTAAACAGGTGGTCCGATCGCGCAACAAAAGAGCAGAATGATCACCCAACGAATGAGCAGAACGCTCGTTTGTCAGGTGAAATGATTTTTAAGCTTGCGTAAAACTCATCATTCTCGGCAGCACATCATCCTGTGTACATTGCATGATGTGCTGCAGAGAACAACGGCAGGTTGCGCACACTGAATGATTGTATTACCGAACTTTCTGTTCTGACTAAACAGCCTGATCATGACCCTTGATTGGCTGCTCGGTGGTATAAACGCACCAGAAGTAGTGAATACACACAGTTTGTACACTGCCTGCCATTTGAGATGTATATATGTGACTAAACACAGGTTTGTTTTCTTCTAGCTCCGTGAACAGCTGTTAGTTTGGCTCCTTCTGCAGCATGTGAGTGGGCTTCATACTGGAAGTAGGACATGTAAGGACAGAAGTGTGCTATGTACACGTGGGAGCTGATCACTTGTCTTTTCCAGGCAAGAATATATTATTAGTAAAATGGACCTTCTCCAGCAAACTGCAGCTCAGCTTCATAGGAGAATGTGCTGACAGCTTTCCTGGAGCCATAGCACTTACCTTTTCGGCCTCTTCCTATAACTTCTGTCGGGACTTGGTGATCTTCGGCTATCCCGATGCCTGTGCCTGTCCCTTTATGGGTAGAGAATGAAACAAAACATGAAACACTAGTGGATGTGGATCCATAAACTCCAATAAGTGAAAGCCTATGTCCTCCATTGTATAGTTTCCATAGAGAAATAAACTGCACTGTCTGTAGTAACAAGAAAATGTGCACTTCTTGGTACGAGCCTGTAAAATATTCCAGAGCCACATTCATAATTCTGCAGATTTCAATGTAAAATATCCCAGAAGATCTTAAAGGCAGAATAACGTCAGAAAATGACCTATTGCTTAAATCAGGTACAAGTAATTAAAAAAAAAAGAGCGATCTTTATATCTTATTACTATCTTTATTATAAAACAAAAATGAGCAATCTTGCAATTGTCACACTGGCCACTGCGGCTTTTAGACTTCAGATTGCCTTTCTGGAAGGGTTTGCAGCAAGGCTCCTTGACATCAATGGTGGGATTACAATGACAGGTATCAGCTGAAATGCAGGATTCACCTCTTCACAATGACATTCAACAGGCCCAATAAACAATACAATACAAGTGACAGGGTGGGGATCTGACCATTGTGGCCATGTAAATGTGTAGTATGCTGAAACAAAAGGAAGTAAAGGGAACCTGTCAGGTGCAACCTGCACCCATAGCCAGCAGTTCTGGGTGCCTATTGCTAATCACTGCAATAGAATAGCAGTTAGTATAGTTAGGGAACGGTAGGAATTGTTATGCAAGTGCATTCGAAATTTTTTTGATTATGGCATTAAATAGAAAGGGAGTTAGAATTAAATTGACTTTGGCCTTCAGACTACCACTTTAAAGGGAACCTGTCAGGTCCAATATACACCCAGAGCCATGAGCAGTTTTGGGTACATATTGCTAATCCCTGCCTAACCGTCCCTGCATCTAGTAGCATAAGGGTACTGTCACACTTTAGCGACGGTCCAGCGATCCCACCAGCGAGCTGACCTGGTCAGGATCGCTGGTGCGTCACTACATGGTCGCTGGTGAGCTGTCAATCCGGCCAGATCTCACCAGCGACCAGCCCCCAGCCAGTAGCGACGCATGGAAACAATGCTGCGCTTGGTAACTAAGGTAAATATCGGGTAACCAAGCACTTGGTTACTAGCGCACACCACTTATCGCTGGCTCCCTGCACTCCTAGCCAGAGTACACATCGGGTTAATAAGCAAACCGCTTTGCTTATTTACCCCATGTGTACTCCGGCTACTTGTGCATTGAGCCGGCACTGACGGCGTGAAAGCGGCGGACGCTAGTAACCAAGGTAAATATCGGGTAACCAAGCAAAGGGCTTCCCTTGGTTACCCGATATTTACCTTGGTTACAGCTTACCGCAGGCTGTCAGACGCTGGCTCCCTGCTCCCTGCACATTCAGATCGTTGCTCTCTCGCTGTCAAACACAGCGATGTGTGCTTCACAGCGGGAGAGCAACGTCCAAAAAAATGAACCAGCACTGTGTGTAACGAGCAGCGATCTCACAGCAGGGGCCAGATCGCTGCTCAGTGTCACACACAGCGAGATAGCTAATGAGGTCACTGGTGTGTCACAAAAACCGTGACTCAGCAGCGATCTCACTAGCAATCTCGCTATGTGAGAAGTACCCCTAAGTAAAGAGATATTCAGAAAAAGTATTTCTAAAGATCCTATATGATATGCTAATGAGCGTAGGGACTAATCATAAGGGTGTTATTTCCTGAGCTCACTCCACCCTCTTAGCATGGCAGGACGCCCACAGGGGGGTGCTAACAAGCTAATCAATGTAGCATCATCAGTGGTGATGTACCTGTGTCCATTGTGACCACTAATTAGAAGTCCCAGCATTTCCAGTCATGCGCACTAGACCTTTCTGAAGCTGGGACAGCTTCATCGCGTGCATGACCGGAAGTGCCGGGACTTCTGATTAATGGTCTCAGTGGACACAGGTACACTGGTGATGCTGAATTGAATAGCATGTTAGTACACCCCTGTGGGCGTGCGAACATGCTAAGAGGGCAGAATGAGTGCAGGAAATAACGCCCTTGGGACTAGTCTCTGCGCTCATTAGCATATGATATACAATCTTTAGAAACACTTTTTATAAAAAAAATTAATACAGGGACGGTTAGGCAGGGATTAGCAATATGCACCCAGAACTGCTCACGGCTCTAGGTGCATATTGCACCTGACAGGTTCCCTTTAAAGGGGTAGTCTGAAGGCCAAAGTCAATTTAATTCTAAATCCCTTTCTATTCAATGCCATAATCAAAAAAAATTCTAATACACTTGCATAACAATTCCTACCGTTCCCTAACTATACTATCTACTATTCTATTTTTTTCTTCCCCATTTCCTTTTTGATGACGCTTGTTTCAGTATCCCAGTTGATGTTGGGATACTCAAAAGAAGCCTCATCTGGGGCAGAGAAAGCCACAGCCTCTGCCCCCTCAATGAAAGGAAGCATGTTGTTGGCTAAGATTAGCAACAATGAGCTGGAACCAGCGGTTTCAGAATAGCCAATGTGCAGAGACAAGTGATATCTCTTGCGGGGGCGACGCTGGTCTCTGCATGTCAGCTATTCTGACAATGCCATGTTGCTGGCTTGTTACTGCTGATCTGAGCCAACAACAGAGCGCACTGTCATTGTGCACATCGCACAGTGCGTAGAGACTGGCCAAGCCCAAGAATCGTGTGTCACTGATTAAATATTTCAGGGAGACTGCAGAGGCTGTGCCAGCTTCTGTACACTGATGATGCTCATATTTGAGTATCCCTGCATGCACTGGGATTCTCAAACAAAGCGTCACCAAATAGGAAGGAGGGGATACAAATAGAATAACAGTTAAGGTGGTGTCACACACAGTGACGACGACAACGACGTCGCTGCTACGTCACCATTTTCTGTGACGTAGCAACGACGTCCCGTCGCTGTCGCTGTGTGTGACATCCAGCAACAACCTGGCCCCTGCTGTGAGGTCACTGGTCGTTTCTGAATGTCCTGCTTCATTTTTTGCTCGTCGCTCTCCCGCTGTGAAGCACACATCGCTGTGACGAACTGAAGCGAGCAGGGAGCAGGAGCCGGCTTCTGGCAGTCTGCGGTAAGCTGTAACCAAGGTAAACATCAGGTAACCAAGGGAAGACCTTTCCTTGGTTACCCGATATTTACCTTAGTTACTAGCGTCCACCGCTCTCACGCTGCCAATGCCGGGTCCCTGTTCCCTGCACTCCTAGCCAGAGTACACATCGGGTTAATTACCCGATGTGTACTCCAGCTACGTGAGCAGGGAGCCGGCACTGGCAGCGTGAGAGCACACCGCTTAGCGCTGGCTCCCTGCTCACGTAGCTGGAGTACACATCGGGTAATTAACCCGATGTGTACTATGGCTAGGAGTGCAGAGAGCCGGCACGGGCAGCGCGAGAGCGGTGGACGCTAGTAACTAAGGTAAATATCGAGTAACCAAGAGAAGTGCTTTCCTTGGTTACCCGATATTTACCTTAGTTACCAAGCACAGCATCGCTTCCACGCGTTGCTGCTGGCTGGGGGCTGGTGAGATCTGCCTGTTTGACAGCTCACCAGCGACTATGTAAGAACGCAGCAGCGATCCTGATAAGATCAGGTCACCCGTCGTGATCACTGCTGCGTCGCTATGTGTGACCCCAGCTTTAGGCAGTGTAGTACAAAATAGTTTAGATTATGATGCTAAATAGATAGGGATTTAGGAAGAAAATTACTTTTTCTTTGGACCACCTCTTTAAAATACTGTATGGCTTTTCTATAGTGACCTGAGCAAAAATTGCACGATTTCAGGGGGTTTTATTTATAACACAGGTATTAGGAGACAAAACACCTTCCCCCCCAGGAAAAATGTAACAAAAAATTCTGATTTAAGTAAAAAGTTATTTTTTGATGGCAACTGCCCTTTAATGGCTCAATATCTCCACACATTGCTCACATAATTTGTCCACTAGTATTCCCATAAGGAGTAAGCCACTCATTGTGGGTCTAAAGGTAGGCTGGTCAACTTTTCCAGCAGAAGGTGAGCACGTATTTCACTATACGAGCAAAGCTTGCTGTAAATTTGTAACTCTGTTTACGAGCAATGCTTTGCTGTATGAGCAAATACTCACCGCACACACTTCCGGTTCCATACTTTCATCGCGCACTGACCTGCTCTTGCAGTCCGCACAAACACACACACACACACACACACACATTATGCTCCCCTACCCTCCGTTCCCTCAGCAGCCTCTTCCCTGCTTCTTGTAGTCCACAGGTATGTGGATCTGGTAACCATCACGACCGATGCAGGGGCTGGCTCTTCCAAATCAGAGGCAAGTGGCTCATGCATATGACGTCTGCTTCTGAAGGGCTGACAGCGGCAGCTCCTGCATTAGTCGCGATAGCGGATCAACATACCTGCGGACTACAAGAACCAGGGAAGAGGCCGCCGAGGGAATGGAAGGTAAGGTGAGCATAATATGTGTGTGTGTTTTTGTATGTGTGGAATGGCACAATAGGGCAACAGGATGGGACATTGCACAAGTTGGGGAACGAATTGTCTGCATTGCAATGATTTCCTATGGGAAATTTTGCTTTGCAAGATGAATAACTTGGTTTACGAGCCCACTCACAGAATGGATTGTTCTAGTAAACCAAGGTTCCACTGTATATGTGTCAAAAAATTACCATAACATTGAAACTTCAGACCAGCACCCAAAATCACAGCAAAAAACATGTTCTAATATGAGGATGGTCTCAAAGACCAGGCCAAAATACACATATTCATCTTAGAAAAATCTGATCTAGATGGGATGGTTTTTAAAAAGAGGTTTTAACTCACACTTCCATTAGTGGTACAGAATCATGGTAAATACCCTTCATAGACTTTTTTCAGAGATCAGAGCTAAAGAAGATTGGGCAAAAGGGAATTAATGGGAGAATGAAGTAAGCCGAACACAATCTTACCACTCATTCAGCACTTCAAGGGAAAATGTTTGGGGTGCAAATGCACCAACTATTTTTTCTTGATAAGACATCATCTATATTCCCAACTTTAAATACGGTCTATTATAGGACATAACTAATATAAATATTTTCAAAAGTTAAAAAAAAAGGTTTTGTTGGAAAGGTAGGACCTCTAAAAGGTAATATACTGTATTCTAACCCACCTGTTACGTTCATAACTTCCATGTCGTGGAGGGGTCCTGCCGCGAGATGGGGTCCTACTGTATTCATAGTCTGATCTCCGTCGACTGCTGTCTGGTCTTCTTGTCCGGTCAGGACTCCTTCCACGATCTCTTCGATCACAATGTTTTTCAGAACGGTGTCGTTCGCTATGACTGTATTCTCGGTGTCGATGAGCATCGTAGTGTTTCCCCCTATCTGGCGTTCGTCGGTCACTCTGCGATTTATCAGCTTGGTACTGACTATGACTAGTGTGTCGGTAATGGCTGCTGCTTTGAAAAGATGCTGAATTCTGTTGGTAGCTACTGAAGTTAGAAACTGGCTGAGGTGGTGGTGGTGGTGGTGGAAAAGATTGTGGCGGATACCCGGATGGATATACTGGTTGATAGCTTACGTGAGGCAATGGTGGGGGCATAATGGGTGGTGGAGGCATTAGAGGAGGCACCATGTAAGGATAAGTGCTTTGTGCTGTTGGGGGACCAGCAGGTGGCGGGTTACTTGGCCCAAGTGTAGAAGGTGGAACAGGAGGAAAACAAGGTGGCATTGGGTAACTTTGCCTGACAGGATAGGTAGGCCTGGGAAGACATTGGCTTATTGTACTTTGTGTTGGTGGAGTAACAGGAGGCGGATAACACATGTAATCTGGTCTTGGAGGCATGTAATTAGTGGTTGGTAGGCTAGAAAACGTGGGAGGTGGAGTAGTTTGTGTATCATAGGAATACTGTCCAGTAGATTGCTGTAATTGGGTTGGCCTGACATTTTGTGGCCGATAGGTCGTCTGCACAGCAGTTGTCTGACCTCCTCTCGCCGGTTGCCCACCTCTTCCGGTTGGTAAAGACATTATCTAAACGAACAAAGAATTACAAACATTAATAAAAATTAAAACATTCCTATTTGATCATTTATGGAAAAGAAGAAAAAGCCATACATATACAAAGGTTATATTTTTTTTCCATTTGCATAAAGCTGAATGGATGAACACATGATCTCCCAGAGGTGTAGGTTGGGGTGTCTTTTTCTATAGGGGTATTATTTTTAGTTTTAGTCTGTGGGAAATTCTTAAAAATGGGTTTCTGAATAAAAACATGGGGTTGTGCACAATATGAGCATTAATGTTGAAGGACGGGGTTTTCCTTCAATCTCCACAAATCCAACACACACCCTCCGGTGAACCCCAATGATATTTGTTGTTTGGAGAATAGAGGGGAAACTCAAAATGTTTATCACTAAAAGGCTGGAAACACATCTATGTGAGTAAAATCGGTCCGAGTTGGCTGAAAAAAAACTCGGCTGATTTTAGTTCACGTTAGGTCAGAGTGCAATGCAACTGCACTGCGATCCTGAGATTTTTCTCATGATTGCAGTGCGTGTGCAATGCGTGTGTGATCCGTGTGTGATCCTTTTTTTTCTCAGCAGCTGTCATCTGCCATTCAGCTCTGCTACATGGCCGCTGAAAGCAGCCACGGACAGCCATGTAGCAGTGCTGAATGGCAGATGACAGCAGACACAGACAGAGCCGCACGATCAGAATGAACTCGGGTGAACTTCACCCGACTTCATTGTCATGCCGCGGCTCTGTCTGTGTCGCGTCCTGATTAGCGGTCACCCGTGAACGACTCACCGGTGACCGCTAATCCCCAGAGTGACTGAATTGAGCAGTGCGATTAGCGCTGCCGTCACTCAGGTTACCCGCGGCCAGCTGGATCCTCCCCCCGTGACGGCAACTCACCTGTGACTTCATCGCTGTCACTCGGGCGACTTGCTGTCACTATTGGAGGATCCAACGGTGGCCACGAGTTACCTGACTGACATCAGCTGATCGCGCTTCTCACCTCAGTTGCTGCGTGGAGCTGACAGGAGCGGCGGTGTCTTCTGCAGCTCCTGTCACCTTCATGTAGCAGAGCTGAGAGCGTCGAGGGACCTCCGTGGATTACATCGGACAAGGATGTTTTTTTTGGGTACTTAATAAAGTGGTGAACGAGGGTCTTTGTTATTGTTTATTATTTCAAATAAAGGATTTTTTCATTGTGTGTGTTTATTAACGTTAATTTACAGGTTAATCATTGGGGGTGTCTCATAGACGCCTGCAATGATTAATCTAGGATTTAGTGGCAGCTATGGTCTGCCATTAACTCCTTATTACCCCGATTGCCAACGCACCAGGGCAAAATCGTGAAGAGCCGGGTACAGTCCCAGAACAGTCGCATATAATGTATGCGGCAATTCCGGGCGGCTGCTGACTGATATTGTTAGGCTGGGGGGCTCCCCATAACGTGGGGCTCCCCATCCTGAGAATACCAGCCTTCAGCCGTATGGCTTTATCTGGCTGGTATTAAAATTGGGGGGGACCACACGCCGTTTTTTTTAATTATTTATTTATTTTACTGCTCAGCATAGACACGCCCACCGGCTACTGTGATTGGTTGCAGTGACACAGCTGTCACTCAGCGTGGGGGCATGTAAAGCAGGGAATACGAGATTGAATAATGAGCGGCCTGGCTTTTTCAAAAGAGGAGAAGCCGCCGGAGCAGTGTGAACGGCGCCGTGCAGCGCCGCGCTGGTGATCGGGGATCGGTGAGTATGAGAGAGGAAGGGGGGGAGAGGGATAGACCGACATGGACAGAGAGAGAGGGACAGAGATAGTGACTGACCGACAGACCGACCGACAAAGATAGAATAGAGACCGAGAGGGAGACACCGACTGACAGAGATAGGGATTGACAGACATTGGGAGACATCACTTGTTTCCAGTGTTTTAGGAAACATGCGAGAAATGTATTTAGAAAATCGGATGTCACTAGGATGGTGTGAGTGCTGTCCCGTGACATCCGATTTTTTACATGCTCCCATAGACTTGCATTGGAGAGACTCGCAGTAGAAACTCGCAAAAAAGCAGCATGCTGCAATTTTTTTCTCAGTCCGATTTGGACTGAGAAAAAAAAAATCACAATGCGAGCTGAATCATTCACTAACATGTGTCGGATTATTCCAATGCGAGATTTTCTCGCATTGCTCTACTGCGAGAAACCTGCAAGTGAGAAGCAGCCCTAAAAGTTCCTAAAAGGGCAAATGATAACGAGTATTCTATGGCAGTTACAAACGGAAGCCAAAAACTATCCTCCAGAACGCCATTTCTCACACGTTAATGATTGGTGGCTTTTTAAAAGGCGTCTTCCCCATGAACAAAGCTGATTTTAATCAATAGATATTGGAATAATAATAAGTTTCACAATTTGATGTGTTACATAAAATGTTATTGTGCTGTTCGTCTACTTATAATTTGACCATACTGGGATATGGTCTGATCATAGAACATCTCCTGAACAGGGAAGGAAGAAAAAAGTATACAGATATTACAGAACGGGATAGTAAATCATTCTTTAAAGGTAAAACATTTTTTAAAAATAGCCAGTTTTACCTCACAGAAAGAATCATCTATGATCTAGTGCTGTGATGTCTATATACTTTATTAGGCCGCGCTCACAAAAGTGGTATTTTGCCGTAAAACCGGATCCGTCATAAATGCGTTTCAGTTTCATTCATTTACAATGGCCTCGCGGCAAGATGCAGTCACATGCGGTTGCGTGCGGCATACATAACTGCATGTGACCACATCTTGCCGCGAGTCCATTGTAAATGAATGTAACCGAAATGCATTTATGACGGATCCGGTTTTGCGGCAAAATACCGCTGATGTGAGTGCGGCCTTACTTCCTCCCCGGCCCAGGAGATGTGCTATGATCAGGCTATGTCCCTGTACGGTCAGACACCGCCATTACACAGCAGGGACACATATAAGATTATCTCAGCACAGGAACATTTTTATTAAACACATCCAATTGTGGAAATTATTATTATTCCAAGATTTTTTTTATTAAAATGAACTTTCGTTGTACAAAACCCCTTTCAGGATCTGTAGTATGTCTATGAGGAGATATACTACTCTCTGCAGGAGGATAACATTGAGCTGCTCAGATACAGATAATAGCATAAATACACACAATCCCCCCCCCGTCCCTCCCAAAAAAAAAAAAAAGATTGAAAAAGAAGCTAGAGACTGCAGAGGGGAACAAAAGAAGAGATGGGATGTTTATTTAAAAAATAAATAAATAAATAAAATAAAAAAGAAAAAATTTAGAGCATGTTTCCTTACATGTCATGTTACACACAGTGATTTTCTTGCACATAAACAATGGACTGATTCCATCAGTATGTGGTCAGAGCATCGGTTTTTCCTATTTACCAGAAACTGATGGAGGTTTCGCAAACGTCTCCCATGAAACAAGCGTGAAAAATGAACAGTGCTGGGATGAGACCATGATGGCATCAGTGTGCTG
Organism: Anomaloglossus baeobatrachus; assembly: GCF_048569485.1. Taxonomy (NCBI): domain Eukaryota; kingdom Metazoa; phylum Chordata; class Amphibia; order Anura; family Aromobatidae; genus Anomaloglossus; species Anomaloglossus baeobatrachus. The sequence goes on along the minus strand of NC_134358.1, from coordinate 265,420,878 downwards.
TCCGAGTGCCCCACAGTCCATAGATTGGAGTGTCCGATCAAAGTCACCAGCACCAATCACAATTGGACAAGTTATAGACTATAAAGAGCATGAGTTTTATCTGCATAGATAAACGTGGTGTACTTAATCCTGTGCACTATATGTCCTATTGGGGGCCTCTATGTTGGAGAAACAGGACAAAGACTGAGAGCAAGAATGAGATCTCACCGCCACACAATAACAGACAAAAAAACTCATTTACCTGTGGCCAAACATTTCTGTGCTTCAGGACACAGCATAAACCACATGAAAGTCATCATATTAAAAGGCAATTTCAGACCACAAAATCATCGAAAAGTCTGGGAGTACAAATTCATTAAAATCTTTAACTCTGTTGACACAGGACTTACCCTTTTAGGAGGATTTATGACTCACTACAAAATCTGAGGAGTCTGCTCCAGAGCATCAGACCTAGGATCCTACATGGATATTGGGACAATAAACCTTTCACACCACTAATCAAAGCAAATTAAGTATTCACTCTCTAAGCTCAGTGTTTGTTTATTTAAATGTCCTTTTATTATGCCATGCCTTTGCCCTGTGTATATATTTGTGTTTCTTCAGATTTTTTGTCATACCATGCCTGATGAAGGGACCTGAGATGTCTCGAAAGCTTGCTTTGTAATACCATTTTATTTTAGTTAGCCATTAAAAGGTATCACAACTACCAAATTATAATTTTTTTTCTCTGATTGAGAGCAATCAATCATCTGCATGAACTCATATGTGAAAACCAAAATGAAGCCTTATAAGCATTACCAGGGACAGCACAGTGGCTCAGTGGTTAGCCCTGTAGTGCTGGGGTCCGGGGTTCAAATCTCACCAAGGACAACATCTTTAAGGAGTTTGTATGTTCTCCCCGTCTTTGAGTCTGTTTCCTCTGGGTTCTCTGATTTCCTCCCACACTCACAAGACATACTGATAGGGAATTTAGATTGTGAGCCCCAATGGATGCAATGATAATGTTTGTGAAGTGCTGCGGAATATAATGGCGCTATATAACCAAAGCATAATAAATAATTACCTATAGGGGATACGAGAAATACATTGGCAGAATAGTGATCTGCAATGTGTACCTTGTCCAGGAACGAAGAAGTAATGATACTGGCCATGGCTGAAGGTTGCAGCTTCCCTGCATGATGGCTAATAGATGAAGTGGTACTTATGGTCTACTTATCAGTTCTCCAGTGGACTTTTATGTATTATCCATAAGTGGTGACTAGTGCTGAGCGAGCACTTCCATGCTTAGTACTCGTATTGAGCAGTTGGATGCTCAAATGGGCACAACTTGTGTACTGAGTGTAATTAAAGTCAATGGGGAAGTTCCCCATTGGTTTCAATTTTTCTCTGGCGCCTCGCCGGGCATCCAACTGCTCATTACGACTGCTGAACACCTAAACAAGGTAGTGCGCTCATCAGTAGTGATTACTTGTTCATGGGTGGGGGTCTGACCACTGGGACCTGCACTGGTTTGGAAGAACGGAGCACTATTATCCCCCTTAGGCTATGTGCCCACGTGAGCTTTCACTTGCGGATATACCCGCTGGTATGTACGCAGGTTTCCCGCAGATGATCCCCGAAATCCGCAGCTATACATAGCTGCGGGATTCCAGCGAAATAGCTGCAATAAACCTGCGGACATTCGTGCGACTTACCTGCGGAAGTCCCGGCCTCTATCTCCATAGTGGAGGGCTGGGATTTCCGCAGATATTTCCGCAGAAAGAATTGACATGCTATTACGTGCGGCTGCGAGACATCCGCAGCATATTCCGCAGCCACATATACTGTAGCATTCATACAGAACTCCCCATGTCCCACAGGATAACATGGAGAGTTTCTGTGCATGCTGAAACCTGCGGATTTATCTAGAAAATCTAGATAAATCCACAGGTTTTCCGAGGAAAAATCCGCAGGTGCGAGCTCCCATGGACACATAGGCCTAAGCGGGCTTTACACACAGCGACATCGCTAGCGATGTCGCTGGTGAAAACGCCCGCCCCCGTCGGTTGTGGTTCACGGGGAAATCGCTGCCCATGGCGCACAACATCGCTAACACCCGTAACACAAACTGACCTGCCTAGCAACATCGCTGTAGCCAGCGAACCGCCTCCCTCCTAAGAGGGTGGTTCGTTTTGTGTTACTAAGCGGACGCCCAATAGAAACCAGGGGGGCGGAGATGAGCGGGACGAACATCCCGCCCACCTCCTTCCTTCCTCATTGCGGGCGGCTGCAGGTAAGGTTCCTCGTTCCTGCGGTGTCACATATAGCGATGTGTTCTGCTACAGGAACGACGAACAACCTGCGTCCTGCAACAGCAATAATAATCAGGAAAGGAAAGACGTGTCAACGATCAACGGTTAGGTAATTTTGATCGTTAACGGTCGTTCCTGCGTTTCACACGCAACGACGTCGCTAACGAGGCCGGATGTGCGTCACGAATTCCATGACCCCCAACGACATCTTGTTAGCGATGTTGTTGCATGTAAAGCCCCTTTTTGAGTGAAGCAGTAGTGTGAATGCTTGACCAGCGTTCCTTTTGTTCCCTAAGGGGCTTTTTCTGGCAGCTCCAAAGAGAATGAATGAAGAGGCATCAGGCGCCCAATCTGACACTCCATTTTAAAAGTTGAAGCCCATAAGTCCCCGTCCTCCTGATCACTGTGGTCCAAGTGGTTGGACACCCACCGATCAGTAAGTGATCCCCTATTCCGTGGACAGGTGATAACGTGTTTCCATTGGACAAGCCCTTGAAATTTGTCACAAAGTAACCAGCAGCGATATAGACCTTCAGCCATAGCGGAGGTAGTGCTGGAGACACTCCAGTGCTGGGAGGCTGGGGAACCATCTACAACACAGAAGTGCCCCCGCTAACCCTCCGAGAGAAAGCAGGACATCTGCAGCTGAATAACGGGGTCCTGGGAGGAGAACAGGGGAGGCTGGAATATGTCCATCTGTCCATGTCCTCTATTTCTGCATGGCGGATGGAGCCTGTGTGTGATCGGGGTATGCCACTCTAACCGCTTGCCCCCATAGCCAGAAGGCTGGGCTCACCCACCATGACCACAGGTACCCGTCGTGGATAGCCTCGTTTGGTGACAAACACCGGCATGGCGTGGCGGATAACCAAACAGTGCCAGCCTGCAGAAATCCTTTAGCGGTGCTGCATGACTCCCACCTCAGCGGTATAGAGTATGCAAGCCAATGATGCCCACCCTGCACCTGCCCACCACTGCAATAGGGTCACTCATAACACTAAACCTATACTGCCCCTAGGATCATGGACAGCACTGAGTGCCAGGGCAGCCTGATGCCAATGCTGGCTTCTGGAACAGTAAGAACCAGTATAAAAACTAAGTGGTGTGGATACAGAGACCCATAATGAATGCTAATGTGCAGGAACAGCCATACTCCATCATCTAGGAAGTCATATCATAAGCGCACATCACACTCACCCAGCACAGAGGCAGCAGCAGAGCAACGGATGTCCCGCCCACACTCAGCGCCAGGGAAAAGTCACGTGGAGGAACGCTGCAAGGCTATTGGAGAGAAGCCATGCCACTCACACACGTGACAAGAAGAATCAATAAGAACAGAGCAGCGCTAGTACGGCCCCGCCATCTTTATTAAGGGCATAGTACTGGCATTTCTGTACAGGATGTATGTAACAAAGGAGTTGTACGGGCAGGTCATATGACGGCGCTAATAGACGCTACACAGTTACCTAATACTATGGAAAGGCGTAGTATAGGGAGAAGCGTAGTTCTCATATGTGACTCTTTCTAAAGAACAGGTGAGGGCTATGACCTTAGCAAAGATGGCGGCAAGGGATCTAGAGTCTAAAGTTCCTGTCGGGCTGCTCGTTGCCTGGCCAATCAGCGCTGGGGCCGGCCCCGTCCTGTCTGCAGCAGGTGAGCCGGCCACCGGGGAAGGTTCTACAGAGGAGCAGACATGAGCGGCCGCCGCCTGAGGAGATACCGGGAGCTGCCGGTGTGGGTGGTGGAGGACCACCACGATGTACGTACTCCGCTGCCCTCCGTTACCGGGCACACTGCTGGCTCTCTACGGGGTCACCCTGACATGTTAGACCGGGCGCAGCCGGCATTACCGGCCGAGCTGAGGCTGGGTCCTACTAATGAGCCGTCTGATAGATGACACTGCCGTTATCTGCTGCAAAACAGCACTGTCATATTCACAAATGGGCATGGTCAATACAAGAAATGTGCTGCTCATTAAAACTGGCCTCCGTTCCTCAGATATTACCCTTTTCTATTGTTTACAGCATGTTGCCTTGGAAACCGACCCCAGCTGCCAGTCAGCACACAATGTTCAGTGTTTACAAGATATTTCTGTGGAGCCTGTACTTGTAAGCACTGTTCTGGAGCTGGGCAGGATCGCTGAAGAGAGCTGCTACTTCCTAATCCTGGCCAGCTTCAGTGCAGTGTTTACAAGCTATTTCTGTGGAGCCTGTACTTGTAAGCACTGTTCTGGAGCTGGCAGGATCGCTGAAGAGAGCTGCTACTTCCTAATCCTGGCCAGCTTCAGTGCAGTGTTTACAAGCTATTTATGTGGAGCCTGTACTTGTAAGCACTGTTCTGGAGCTGCCAGGATCGCTGAAGAGAGCTGCTACTTCGTAATCCTGGCCAGCTTCAGTGCAGTGTTTACAAGCTATTTCTGTGGAGACTGTACTTGTAAGCACTGTTCTGGAGCTGGGCAGGATCGCTGGAGAGAGCTGCTACTTCCTAATCCTGGCCAGCTTCAGTGCAGTGTTTACAAGCTATTTATGTGGAGCCTGTACTTGTAAGCACTGTTCTGGAGCTGCCAGGATCGCTGAAGAGAGCTGCTACTTCGTAATCCTGGCCAGCTTCAGTGCAGTGTTTACAAGCTATTTCTGTGGAGACTGTACTTGTAAGCACTGTTCTGGAGCTGGGCAGGATCGCTGGAGAGAGCTGCTACTTCCTAATCCTGGCCAGCTTCAGTGCAGTGTTTACAAGCTATTTCTGTGGAGACTGTACTTGTAAGCACTGTTCTGGAGCTGGGCAGGATCGCTGGAGAGCGCTCCTACTACCTAATCCTGGCCAGCTTCAGTGCAGTGTTTACAAGCTATTTCTGTGGAGACTGTACTTGTAAGCACTGTTCTGGAGCTGCCAGGATCGCTGAAGAGAACTGCTACTTCGTAATCCTGGCCAGCTTCAGTGCAGTGTTTACAAGCTATTTCTGTGGAGACTGTACTTGTAAGCACTGTTCTGGAGCTGGGCAGGATCGCTGGAGAGAGCTCCTACTACCTAATCCTGGCCAGCTTCAGTGCAGTGTTTACAAGCTATTTCTGTGGAGACTGAACTTGTAAGCACTGTTCTGGAGCTGGGCAGGATCGCTGGAGAGCGCTGCTACTACCTAATCCTGGCCAGCTTCAGTGCAGTGTTTACAAGCTATTTCTGTGGAGACGGTACTTGTAAGCACTGTTCTGGAGCTGGGCAGGATCGCTGGAGAGAGCTGCTACTTCCTAATCCTGGCCAGCTTCAGTGCAGTGTTTACAAGCTATTTCTGTGGAGCCTGTACTTGTAAGCACTGTTCTGGAGCTGGGCAGGATCGCTGAAGAGAGCTGCTACTTCCTAATCCTGGCCAGCTTCAGTGCAGTGTTTACAAGCTATTTCTGTGGAGACTGTACTTGTAAGCACTGTTCTGGAGCTGGGCAGGATCGCTGGAGAGAGCTGCTACTTCCTAATCCTGGCCAGCTTCAGTGCAGTGTTTACAAGCTATTTCTGTGGAGACTGTACTTGTAAGCACTGTTCTGGAGCTGGGCAGGATCGCTGGAGAGAGCTGCTACTTCCTAATCCTGGCCAGCTTCAGTGCAGTGTTTACAAGCTATTTCTGTGGAGCCTGTACTTGTAAGCACTGTTCTGGAGCTGGGCAGGATCGCTGGAGAGAGCTGCTACTTCCTAATCCTGGCCAGCTTCAGTGCAGTGTTTACAAGCTATTTCTGTGGAGCCTGTACTTGTAAGCACTGTTCTGGAGCTGGGCAGGATCGCTGAAGAGAGCTGCTACTTCCTAATCCTCGTCAGCTTCTGTGCAGTGTTTACAAGCTATTTCTGTGGAGCCTGTACTTGTAAGCACTGTTCTGGAGCTGGCAGGATCGCTGGAGAGAGCTGCTACTTCCTAATCCTGGCCAGCTTCAGTGCAGTGTTTACAAGCTATTTCTGTGGAGCCTGTACTTGTAAGCACTGTTCTGGAGCTGGCAGGATCGCTGGAGAGAGCTGCTACTTCCTAATCCTGGCCAGCTTCAGTGCAGTGCTTACAAGCTATTTCTGTGGAGCCTGTACTTGTAAGCACTGTTCTGGAGCTGGGCAGGATCGCTGAAGAGAGCTGCTACTTCCTAATCCTGGCCAGCTTCAGTGCAGTGTTTACAAGCTATTTCTGTGGAGACTGTACTTGTAAGCACTGTTCTGGAGCTGGGCAGGATCGCTGGAGAGCGCTCCTACTACCTAATCCTGGCCAGCTTCAGTGCAGTGTTTACAAGCTATTTCTGTGGAGACTGAACTTGTAAGCACTGTTCTGGAGCTGGGCAGGATCGCTGGAGAGCGCTGCTACTTCCTAATCCTGGCCAGCTTCAGTGCAGTGTTTACAAGCTATTTCTGTGGAGCCTGTACTTGTAAGCACTGTTCTGGAGCTGGGCAGGATCGCTGAAGAGAGCTGCTATTTCCTAATCCTGGCCAGCTTCAGTGCAGTGTTTACAAGCTATTTAATAAATAACTGGTTTCTGCAAAAGGTTAAAGGGAATCTGTCATCAGATTCTCGCTATGTGATCTGAGGGCACTAATGATGGAGCTGAAAACCTGATTCCAGGGATGTGTCACTTACTGGGCTGCTTGGTGCAGTTTTAATACAATCCCTGTTTTGTTTGATGTAGATATAGCTTAAAGAGAAACTGTATAACCATGCCCAAACACCTGACTGGCAGCTTCCTGTGTACAATGTACATTCTCAGGAAGCTGCTAATCAGTGGTGAAGAATACTAAGAGAACTAGGAGGGAGTAAATGACCAATATCATAAGTTTGAAAAGAAATCAGTTCAAACAAGGACAGTTCAAGTATAGCAATATAACCTTTATTAAATATAAAAAGCAGGGTTTTTTTAAAAAAACTTGAACAATAATCCAAAGTTATAAGTTATAAGTAGAGACAGGAAGATAGAAGAAAGGTTCAGAGCAAAAGGCTGTTAAGGTCTGAGCCATCACCATGGGGGATAAAAATAGAGGCTCAATCCCGGCATGTACGAATTTAGTATTACAATCCTAGTGGGGGAAAACATGCCGATTATTAAGAAAAGCATAGTTACTTACCCATGGTGAAGCCTAGTCAGACCAACAGCCACCGCACCCCAACGCGTTTCGTAGTCTTTTTCAAGTTACTGCGACATGGTGTGTGGTGAGGGGGATCTATTTATATGTGCCCCAAACAAATGATAGGTCAAACGCTCGTTATCGGCCGCATACAGGGGCGGAAGTCCGTCCGGAGCGTCCATCATCGGGCCGTTCCCGGAAGTGACGCGGACGTATCAGTGTCGTCACACTGCGCCCGCCTCATCCCGTTACGGAGGCCGTCATACAGGAGGCTCGGGAGGGAACCGCACAGCGCATGCGGGCCACGGGCGCAGCCATCTTTGAAAAGGGCACTAAGAAGGGCAAAAAACGTCTCTGGCGATACCAAGTAGAAATATGTTTAATATATATCATAAGTATTAAAAACGGGGGTGGGAGACACTCCCAGGTATTAGGGATATATCATGGGTAGTATGAGAACGAAGTATATGATCCCATAAAACAGTACACAGTAGAGGGGAAGGACCAACTGAGCATCTCTCCTCCCACCCATGCTACAAACAGGCATACACTTCACATCCAAGAGATGTTTCTCACCCAGCTTATCATTCAAGGTCCGCATCCCATCTATATGTCAGCCACAGTAAAGGGCAACAAGGAGAGAACAAGGGAAGAAAAGTGATCCTAGAGACAGCATCTACCCAAGAAGATATCACATATTAATACATCGATCTCCCAATATGAAGCTATAATAAGGGAGAAAGATAGATATGAAAAAGGAGGGGAGAATTGAAGGAAAAAATTAATTATAGGAAAAAGGACCAAAATAGGAGTCCGGCGTGATGGGACCCACAACTCCAATCCAAAAACAGGGACAGAGTCGGAGGGCACAACAGGTCGGCACCTATAAAATAAATTTTTTTTTTAAAAAAAAACCTGCTTTTTATATTTAATAAAGGTTATATTGCTATACTTGAACTGTCCTTGTTTGAACTGATTTCTTTTCAAACTTATGATATTGGTCATTTACTCCCTCCTAGTTCTCTTAGTATTCTATATTGTCTTTTTGAGGGTGACCATATGTTTTTCTATGATGTATAAGGTGGTCCTTGGTGTCCCATCCTGTTTCTTAATCAGTGGTGAAGACAGGGTTTCACAGAGCAGCCTGACTGGCCTGTGTGTGAGGCCTCCTTCCCACATCTGGGTCTCCGGTATGTGTGACATCCATTTTCACACGTTTCGGAGACACCGACATATGGTGACCCATTAAAATCAATGGGTCTATTCACACAGCTGTGTTTTCACAAGGTCCGTGTAGCGTATACGCGTGCGCCACACGGTGACATGTCTGTTTTTCTTCGGCAGCACAGATGTCAGCTCTGGAATATAGCAATGCAAAAACAATTGTTTTCTTTATAAAGTTAGTTTTCTTTATCGTTCCTTTGGGAGACCCAGACCATGTGTGTTTAGCTTCTGCCTCCGGAGGACACACAAAGTACTACACTTAAAAGTGTAGCTCCTCCCTCTGAGCTTATACACCCCCTGGTAGCCAGTCCTAGCCAGTTTATCGCTTTGTGTCAGGAGGCATACATCCACGCATGCATTCTCATCTGATTTGTTTGACTTTTGGAAAGAGTTTGAAGAAAAGCGGGTCCATGTCTGGACTCCCGGCATGTCCCTTCTCACCCCACTGTGTCGGCGGTGTTGTTAAGGTTGATTTACAAGGCTGAAGCCTTACATGCCACGCTCCTTCTCCATCTTTTCTGGGCTCTGGCTTGAAGTGGGAGCCAGCACAGTCTCCATCCACAGCCCCTTGAGGATTCTGTTGGACCGGAGCACTCATCCCCAGGGACATGGCCCTGCATCTCAGCAGCTAAGTACCTGAGACGTTTATGTTGGGGGTCCCGGTTCTTTATTGTATGGGGAGAGTATGCTGTATGTGATTGTTTTTAACTTTTCCGGCGGGTTCTCCAGCTTTTGCCAGAGAACCGCGCCGATGGTGCCTGCTTGTCGGCCTCGCCGATTAAATTTATGCCCCGGCTTCGCCGGAGGCCTAGTTTCGTTTTCCTGCCCTCGCATGTCACTCATGCAGAGGGACAGGTTCGGCTCCTCCCGGCGGCCGTTCTACACAAGGGAGGGACACTCCCCACTGCTGGGGTGTCCCTCCTTCCCTGCAGGTCTCTATAGGCCTCCAGTTCCCGCTCTTTTATAGGAACGCCCCATTTCTCAGGCAGAGTTCACTCTGCTCTGGGACATCCTGCATTCTGCATCTCTGCTGAGGTGCTGCGCACTTGGGGACCGGGCTTCGGGATCTAGAGGGCACACAACACCGCGCTCAGCGGTCTGGTAAGCCACAGCCGGTCTCCGGTTGTGGACCTCTGTATATTCTCCCTGCGGTTCATTCTCTGCAAAGCCCCCACTCCAGCAGCATGTCTCACACAAGGAGCAAGGCTCCAAAGCTTTTTGCTGCATGCACTGCATGTAAGCTCCTGCTGCCTGAGCCGAGCACCTATCCACATTGTGATGTCTGCTCTAACTTGGCGGTGCCACAGCCTGGAGTCTCACCCCCAGTGGTCTCTCAGGCTGCTGCTGCTGCACCTGTGACTGAACCCCTGGCCTGGGTAGATTCCTTTTCTAGGTCCATATCCCAGTCATTTGCTGACTCCATGGGACTTTTGTCCAGGACTTTGATGAATATGCATCAGCCCCCCCTCACAGGGTGCCTCTAATACTCTTGACAGAGGACTCCTATCCTCTGACCTCCGTCCATCAGAGCTCACGGAGGATTCCTCATCTGATCCCAGACCCCGTACTTCGAGAAGGCGCAGGGTTTCCTCCCCCTGCCCATCCCACAGCTCTGTTTCAAGAGCTGACTCTCAAGATGAGGAGGATGCCCTCACTGGGGGCTCGGAGGCTATGTATCCCATCGATTTCTCTGAGGGTGACTCGGACCTTAGTGATTTGATTGCTTCTATTAATTCTGTGCTGGATCTCAATCCGCCAGTGTCAGAGAAGCAACTCTCTTTGGCAGAAAAACATCAGTTTACCTCGCCTAAGAGAGTGAAGAGTGTGTTCTTTAACCACTCCAGTTTTCAGGCCGCTGTGACCAAACCCAGGGCCTGCCCTGACAAACGCTTTCCAAAGCGTGGTTCTGATGACCGGTTTCCATTTCCACCTGAGGTGGTCAAGGAGTGGTCTCACTCCCCAAAGGTAGACCCTCCGGTGTCTAGGCTATCAGCCCGGACCGTTGTGTCGGTGGCTGACGGCACCTCACTTAAGGATTCCACTGACCGTCAGATTGACCTTCTGGCCAAATCTGTGTATGAAGCGGCGGGGGCCGCGTTTTCCCTGACTTTTGCAGCAGTGTGGGCTCTCAAAGCCATCTCTGCTTCTCTAGAGGAGATGCATTCCCTCACCAAGGAATCTATGCCTGAGATGGTTACCTTAACTGCTCAGGCTTCAGCTTTTTCATCTTATGCCATGTCTGCCATGCTAGAGGCTGCTCACCGCACTGCGGTGGCTTCAGCTAATTCTCTTGTTATCCGCAGGATTTTGTGGCTTCGAGAGTGGAAGGCAGATGCTTCTTCCAAGAAGTTTCTTGCTGGGCTCCCTTTTTGCTGGTTCACGGCTGTTTGGTGAACAGCTGGATGAAATCATTAAAGAAGCTACTGGCGGGAAGAGTACTTCCATGCCACAAACCAAGACCAGGAAACCCGCCCATGGTAGGAATCAATCGAGGTTTCGTTCCTTTCGTTCCTCCAACTGGTCATCCTCTCAGCCTTCCGCCTCGTCCGCTAACTCAGCCAAGGATCAGAAATCCAACTGGCGCCCAAAAGCGTGTTCGCAGAAGACCGCAGGAGGTTGTGCCACTAAGGCAGCTTCCTCATGACTCTCGGCCCGCTCCAACCACGTCCTTAGTCGGTGGCAGGCTCTCCCACTTTGGCGACGCTTGGTTAAAGCAAGTCTCCGATCAGGGGGTGAGAGACATCATATCTCACGGCTACAGGATAGAATTCTCTTCCAGCCCTCCAAACAGATTTTTTCTCTCAACTCCCCCCTGCTCCAAGGCCACCGCCTTCTCGCAGGCCGTGGCGTCCTTGAAGGCAAACGGAGTGATTGTCCCAGTTTCCGCTCAGGAACGGTTCTGAGGTTTTTACTCAAATCTCTTCCTAGTTCCAAAAAAGGACGGTACCTTCCAGCCCATCCTGGATCTCAAGCTTCTCAACAAGCATGTTCGGGTCCGGCATTTTCGCATGGAGTCCCTGCGATCAGTCATTGCCTCTATGACCTAAGGGGAGTTCCTGGCGTCCATCGACATCAGAGATGCCTATCTACATGTGCCAATCGCAGTGTCACATCAGCGTTGGTTACGTTTTGCGATAGGAGAGGATCATTTCCAATTCGTGGCTCTCCCCTTCGGGTTAGCCACGGCCCCTCGGGTATTCAAGGTCATGGCGGCAGTGATTGCGGTCCTGCACCTCCAGGGGTTGGCAGTGCTCCCTTACCTGGACGACCTTCTGGTCAAGGGTCCATCCAGCGCAGACTGTCAGCGGAGTGTTTCGCTCACTCTCGCCACCCTAGCCCAATTCGGGTGGATTGTCAATCTTCACAAATCCACTCTGACTCAGACTCAGAGTCTCACGTACCTAGGGATGCAGTTCGAGACTTTGCCGGCACTTGTGAAGTTGCCCTTAGTCAAACAGCAGTCCCTCCAGCTAGCGGTGCGCTCTCTGCTGAGGCCCCGCCGTTATTCCCTCAGGCGCCTGATGCAGGTGCTGGGTCAAATGGTGGCTTCCATGGAGGCGGTTCCCTTTGCCCAGTTCCATCTGCGTCCTCTGCAGCTGGACATCCTCCGCTGTTGGGACAAGCGGCCTTCCTCCTTACAGAGGTTAGTGGCTCTGTCGCCACGGACCAGGAGCTCTCTTCAGTGGTGGCTTCGACCCCTCTCCCTGTCCCAAGGGCGCTCCTTCCTGGCTCCGTCCTGGGTGATCCTCACCACGGATGCCACCCTATCTGGCTGGGGAGCGGTACATCTCCACCACAGAGCTCAGGGCACTTGGACTCCATCCGAGTCAGCCCTTTCAATCAATGTGCTGGAAACCAGAGCTGTGCTTCTAGCTCTCCTAGCCTTTCACCACCTGTTGGCGGGCAGGCACATTCGAGTCCAGTCAGACAACGCGACAGCGGTTGCCTACATCAATCACCAAGGCGGGACACGCAGCCGCCTGGCAATGTTGGAGGTCCAACGCATCCTTCAATGGGCGGAGGACTCCAAGTCCACCATATCCGCAGTCCACATCCCTGGCGTAGAAAACTGGGAGGGAGATTATCTCAGCCGTCAATCCGTGGACGGTGGCGAGTGGTCCCTGCACCCGGCAGTGTTTCAGTCAATCTGTCGCAAATGGGGCACTCCGGACGTGGACCTAATGGCATCCCGTCACAACAACAAGGTTCCGGTTTACGTGGCTCGCTCCCACGATCTTCAGGCCTTCGCCGCGGACGCTCTGGTTCAAGACTGGTCCCAGTTTCGTCTGTCCTATGTGTTTCCCTGTCTAGCTCTCTTGCCCAGAGTCCTGCGCAAGATCAGAATGGAGGGCCGTCGAGTCATCCTCATTGCACCGGACTGGCCCAGGCGAGTGGAGATGCCGTGGCATCTTCCGGACCATCCAGACCTGCTCTCGCAAGGTCCGTTTTTCCGCCCGAATTTTGCGGCACTCAAATTGACGACGTGGCTCTTGAGTCCTGGATTTTGACGGCTTCTGGTATTCCTCCTGAAGTCATCTCCACTATGACTCGGGCCCGTAAGTCTTCCTCCGTCAAGATCTATCACAGGACTTGGAAAATTTTCCTGTCCTGGTGTCGCTCTTCCGGCCATTCTCCTTGGCCATTCTCGTTGCCGACCCTTCTGTCTTTTTTACAGTCCGGTCTGCAGCTAGGACTGTCCCTTAACTCTCTCAAGGGACAAGTCTCATCTCTATCTGTGCTGTTCCAGCGGCGTATCGCCCGGCTGGCTCAAATCCGCACCTTCATGCAAGGTGCGTCTCACATCATTCCGCCTTATCGGCGGCCCTTGGATCCCTGGGACCTTAACTTGGTCCTCACGGTATTGCAGAACCCCCCTTTGAGCCTCTTAGGGAGGTTTCTTTGTATCGTCTTTCTCAAAAGGTGGCCTTTCTAGTTGCCATAACTTCTCTTAGGAGAGTCTCTGATTTGGCTGCGCTCTCCTCGGAGTCACCTTTTTTGTTTTTCACCAAGACAAGGTAGTTCTCTGTCCGACCCCGGACTTTCTTCCTAAGGTGGTCTCTCCCTTCCACCTTAACCAGGATATTTCTTTGCCTTCCTTCTGTCCGGCCCCTGTTCATTGCTTTGAGAAAGCGCTGCATACTCTAGATCTGGTGCGTGCTCTCCGGATTTATGTGGCTCGCACCGCTGCGCTTAGGCGGTGCACCTCTCTTTTTGTGCTAACCACAGGGCGGCGCAAGGGTCTCTCTGCTTCTAAGCCAACCTTGGCCCGTTGGATTAGATCGACCATTTCGGACGCCTACCAGAGTACTCAGGTGCCTCCCCCGCCGGGGATCAAAGCACACTCGACCAGAGCTGTCGGTGCCTCTTTGGCTTTTAGGCACCAGGCTACAGCTCAACAAGTCTGTCAGGCTGCCACTTGGACTAGCCTGCATACCTTTTCGAAGCACTACCAAGTGCATGCTCATGCTTCGGCAGATGCGAGCTTGGGCAGACGCATCCTTCAGGCGGCTGTCGCCCACTTGTGAAGTTAGGCTCCGCCTACTTCTTAGATTTTTCTGTTTATTCCCACCCAGGGACAGCTTTGGAACGTCCCATGGTCTGGGTCTCCCATAGGAACGATAAAGAAAAAGAGAATTTTGTTACTTACCGTAAATTCTTTTTCTTATAGTTCCGTATTGGGAGACCCAGCACCCTCCCTGTTGCCTGTTGGCAATTTTCTTGTTCCGCGTGTTATCACCGGCTGTTGTCGTGGACAGAGTTTCCGGTTGTTCCGGTTCTTACTCGGTTCTACTTGTGGGTGGCTATTCTCCTTCAGCTTTTGCACTAAACTGGCTAGGACTGGCTACCAGGGGGTGTATAAGCTCAGAGGGAGGAGCTACGCTTTTAAGTGTAGTACTTTGTGTGTCCTCCGGAGGCAGAAGCTAAACACCCATGGTCTGGGTCTCCCAATACGGAACTATAAGAAAAACAATTTACGGTAAGTAACAAAATTCTCTTTTTTTCTTTTGCCGCTTTTACACAAAAACTATCATAAATGTATAATTGCTATAATCCTACTGCCCCAAAGAATAAAGCTGTGTTACCATATGGTAAAATGCTTAAAAAACTCCCCAAAAAACTATTCCTGTACTGCTGCTTTATGTGCATTCTGCCTCATAAAAACTGATAAAAAGAACATTGTGTCCAAAAATGGCACCAACTAAAACATCAACTCATCACGCAAAAAAACCAAGCCCTCACATGACTATCGGCAGAAATCTATATATATAATTGCCTTATTCTGTCTGTCTTGCTCCAAAATGACGTCATTACAGTGACAACCGTCGCCACACCGCGCGCGCTAATGAGTCTGCGACCAACGGCTCAGCTAACTGAACAGCCCGAACTACGGGCCGACAGGACAACGCCCGACACTTTTCCCCGCACCCACACGGAGCCCCGACTCCCCGGTGAGTGCTGCACCCCCGGGAGCCCACACCGGAAACCCAGCCGACACATACCCAGCGCTCGCCACTGCACACATTATCCCACTCGGCTCTACCCCGCCCCCGCACACATTACCCCGCAGGATGGGGGTACATGTCAGGATGGTGGCTGCACCACGATGGGGGCACATACCAGCATTGGGCCACATCACAGCATCAGCCCACATACCAAGATGGGGGCCATACAAGGATGGAGACTATACCAGGATGGGACACAGACATGGATGCTGCATATAATTGCCTTATTTTGTCTGTCTTGCTCCATAATGACGTCATTACAGTGACAACCGTCGCTACACCGCGCGCGCTAAAGAGCCTATAAACCAATAAACAATTATAACAATATACTAAATTAAACCTAACCCATCCAGTCCATTCATTACCTTATTATTCAATCTGCTAACCTACATACACATTCTAGACTACCCGATAGTTAGAATCGGGCCACCTTCTAGTACAGACAATAATTTGGCGATGCAACAGCTTTTTCTTAAAGAAAAAAAAAAAGCTTGTTTAGTGTGAGAGTAGCAAAACAGTAAAAAAAATCTCCAGCTTTATACTCTGTGTGTGTGTGTGTGTGTGTGTGTGTATATTTTTATATATATATATATATATATCTCTTTATAGTGTGTGTGATATATATATATAGATATGTATGTATGTATGTATGTATGTATGTATATGTGTATATATATATATATATATATATATATATATATATATATATATATATATATATATATATATATATATATATATCTACATATATATATATCTACATATATATATATCTACATATATATATATATATATATATCTACATATATATATATATATATGTGTGTGAGATATATATATAGATATATATATATATATATATATATATATATATATATATATATATAATCGGTGCCTACAAGTAGTATTCAACCCCCTGCAGATTTAGCAGGTTTGATAAG